>NC_136593.1:6184621-6369621 GCF_910589615.1 Taurulus bubalis | reverse complement strand
AAGTATCTTGAGTTTTTTTTCTCCTAGACGCGTCCAGTCAATCATCCGCTGTTAATCGGCTTTGTTATGGCCCTTAAACCTCTCAGTGCGATGGAGCTCAATCTCATTAAAGTGACCTTGACTATATGAGCGCGAGGAAGAAAGGACGAGGGTGTGAATAATTACAAATGAAAGGCTGACTGGCCAGGACCCATAAGAGCCTCCCTGTTGTGACTACTTACATTCGCAGCGAGGCCCCCAGCTTAACTTCACCAAGCCCTCCGTGTGTGCGTCTGCTGCCAAGCCTGATGGACCCGATGCGTTTACAACACACACTAACATCTTTCACCAACAGAAGAGAAGTGGAAGCGGTACAGCGTAACCCTGAAATTGTGCTCATCATTTGAGTATACACATTAAACCGGTATGTCAGAGTCAGTGTGTCACAAGATGACACACACTTAATCCCCAGTGTGTGTTCTTCTTCTTCCCTCTCCAGCTGTGAGGCGACTTGCAGACAGCCATCCTCGGGTTCCCAAAGTGGCACGTTGGGGCCGTCTGGAGCGACGCGTCAGCCGACAACATGAAGGCGACAGCGCTGCTCATCGTTTGCTGCTGTCTGATTTCAGGGACTTTCGGAAAGCCGCAATTCCCTGGTAGGTTACTGCGTTGTTGTTAGTCGGCAACAACAAGATAACGGTCAGCTGTCAGGAGGTGCTCAGAGACTGTTTGGGTCCTCTCAGCAAGCAGGACATCTGTTTTGATTCTTGAACTTCCTTGTTGATGTTAAACGCCGGGTATTTTTTTGCTGCTTTGGTGACGCCAAGAAAATAACAGTTTGTTTAAATAGATTTTTCTCAGAAGTGCTCTTCAGGAGATACTTGTGTATTTGTCAAATGTGTAGAATATGTGCAATTGTATATCACGTTTTAGATGATTTGACTGATTTGGTGAGAATTAGAGCTGCGATGATTAGTCAATAACTCAATAAGCCGATTAGTCGATCCACAGGAAATTAAAATTGATATTCAAAATATCGTTTTGGTCATTTTTAAGAAAAAATGTCCAAATGTCTGCGTGGTTTAAGCTTCCAGTTGTGAGGATCTGATCATTTTCTTTGTCATACATGATAGTAAACAGAATATTTTGGGGTTTTGAACTGTTAAAAACAAGACACTATAGAACAAAAAGAAAGTTTTGGGGCTCATTTCAGGCAACTGGAGGCTGAATTACACAACATAAATATGCCTTAAGCGGGCTTGGAAAAGAAGGTCAAAGTCACAGTGATGAAATAACTACAATAACATCAACAACAATGGAGGGACTAATCGTTTACCAAATAAAGACAGATTAGGACCCGGATACACCATCGCGTCAGGTTTAAAAATCCACTGTCTCTCTGTGAAATGATTTGTTTCGGGGATCTGATGGGCCGCACCGCTTTTAGGAGGCTGTCGTTTCCGTCGTGACAATTATGGAAACGGTCGTGCCATTTGGTAATCTACATGGTTGGTTCTCACTTTGGGCTGGGGGAACCTTTTACATTTGCCGACTTTCTACCCGAAGCCAACCGAACCCTTGTTCTCTCCACACGCAGAACAAGAGAAGGAACCCAAGTTCTGGAATATGTGGGCCCAGCGGACTCTGAAGAACGCTCTGACGCTGCAAACTCTCAACAGAAACAAAGCGAAGAATCTCATCCTCTTCCTTGGAGATGGTGAGCCACAACATCTGTATGCTTACGTCCTAATTACTGGCAAGACATTGTGAAATGTCTCCAAATGCTGTGTAAAGCCACTTAAAAGGTGGAAGGTTACCTTAGTGCAGACGGATTTGAATCGCAGAAAGCCCAATAGGAAAGACACCATTTTCCCGTTTGTCGTTTATAATGGATAAGACTCATTATTGAGCCGCGCAGACAGTTTTATTTAAGCTGAAGCGATGTTACAGAGGATCTAGTGGTCCATCAGCAGATGAATGAGATTTTTAAAATCACGCAGGGTGAATGAACAGCAGAAAACAAAACAACTGTGCTGCCACCAGATCACTGGGCTTCTGTCTGCGGCGGGCCGCTCATCGGTCATACAAAAACTTTTTATCCTCCATCTGGTCTCTCTCTCTCTCTCTCTCTCTCTCTCTCTCTCTCTCTCTCTCTCTCTCTCTCTCTCGCTCTGACTATAGGCACAACATGACATTCTTGCACACTGCTGCATGCCCGTTCGAGTCATGTCCTAGCGGGGTGGTTGGTGGCTTCGTCACAGAGTATAGTTACAACATAACAAGCACCATCTCACAACTTAAATAAAAGAAAAAAAACAGTCTAACTGGAAATTGTTTCCCAGGAATTGTCTGCCTTTGGCCAGGAAAAATCGCAGGATTCTGTTCAAGAATTGTGACTGAAATGCACGAACCGTTTCCTTTGTATGGAAGCCCATTTCCGCAGTTTTTCTTCCTGTTATCTAGTGAAAAAATAAGTGCGACTGAAGCACACACTTTCTATTTTATAATTTCGACTATCTATTTCATTATTTCGACTATCTATCTCATAATTTCAACTTTCTATCTCATAATTTCGACTTTCTATCTCATAATTTTGTTCTTTTACTGACAGAAATGGGCTTCCATACACTTGTGTACCTCTAAGCCTCACGTTTTTTTTGTGTGGAACGGTCTACAACTTTATTTTAAGTGATCAAACTAGACCTGAGGCAAATTACACCACAATTAGTTTTTTTCAGCTTATATACACAATACAAGACAGGTGTGGCTTACCAAGGAGTATTTTAAACAGTCTCCCATATTTTCCTGTTTTCATTTTCAGTTTCAGCAAACATCCTGCATGTTAGGGATTAACCACAGATGTTCCTTTCTGTCTGCGGCCTAAAAAGTATCTCTTGTGTTTATCTCTGTTCTTGTTTTTGAGGTAATTTGTTTCCAAGAAACGTTTTTGCCAAACAGCAACCGTCTTGTTCTAGAAAGCCAAAGAAAGCAACAAGCTTTCATGTGTTGCTTACCGAATGCATTAGTGGATGAAAAGTGTTGATGTTGATGTGCAGTTGCTTTCTTTCCCGCTCTGAGGGGGAAAACTAATGCAATCCTAACGGTGGACCTGCTTTTGATGTTTAGGGATGGGTGTTCCCACCGTGACAGCTTCTCGGATACTGAAGGGTCAGCTGAACGGACAGAGCGGAGAAGAGACGCAGCTGGAGATGGACAAGTTCCCCTTTGTGTCATTGACCAAGGTCTGACTTATGATTATATACGTATGTACAATATGGCTCAATGTATTGATCTTGCCGTGGCCATTAATGGCTTCCTGGCGAGGCCTGTGACCGTAAACAAGGTCGTTCAGTGTGTCCCGTCACACCGCTCTGGGTATTATGTTACAGAATTGATAAAAAAGACGGCCAGAAATCTGAGAACAGTCTGATTATTTATAACTCATAAATCGGCAGCAAATGCTGGACTTACATGGACAAGTTAAACTATGAGCCTGGCGGTAGTCTTTCTTTTTCTTCTTTATTCCCATGAAAAGACCAAAAACAACAATTAAGTGTTAAGTGGAAATAGTTTATAGACCTCCATTGTTGTCCAAAAACTATTTAAAATGCACACATGCACCTAATGCCAGCTCAAGCAGTGGGAATAAAAACATATTATTCTTTAACACTATTTACCACTTTAATTTTAATTAGTTGATCAAAAAGGCAGAATTCAGTTGTTCCCATCAGTGTGGGAAAAAGCCTCCCCTGTGAATACTATGTGAACAAATCCATCTGACCATGACTGAGAACTTCCAGGAATAATATGGCTGGCAAACCAAATCTATTTTGGTAATATGTTAGAAAACTGTCCGCCGTCTGTAATGCGTCAGCTCACACGGCAGAGTTTCAAGGTTGAGAGAATGTTTGGATCCTTTTTAAGGAAGGTCACGCATCGAAATAGATTTCATGAGAAACAGAATTTATTGTTTCAATATTTTCTCAGGAAAGGATCACCCCGCTGCTCTTCAGGAGATAGTTGCGTATTCTTTTGTCATATTTTATAAGAAGAGGTGGAAAAAGTAAAACGTGTGGAATATGTGAAATAGTTTTTCACTTTTAGATGATTTGATTGATTTGGTGAGAATTAAAGCTTCGATGATGAGTAAATAAGTCATACATTTTAATTAGTTGATCAAAAAGACAGCATCCAGTTATTCCCATCAGGTTACAAATACAAGTGCAGAAGAATGCCTCCTCTGTGAATACTATGAGAAAACCCATCTGGCCTCTTACATGAACTGAGAACTTCCAGGAATAATAAGGTGGCCAAACCAAATCTATTTGGATAATCCACAGGAAAACCAGGTTTGGAGAATTGCTTTCAGTAAAAAAGTTGGACAAAAAAATGTCTTCTCATAGAAACACAGAATAACACATTGTTGGTTTTGATTGGGATTTGTGGGAATGAGAACAACGGTTTAACTCAGCTATTTAAACATTCTGCGAATGAAGTGTCATGTTCAAAACACATTACAATACACACACACACACACACCTCATCACAAGCACTTCAGAAAGACTGTAAACGATCCTGCTTGATATTTGAATTCTGACCACATGTCAATGGCGTGTCACTCTGCAGACGTACAACACTAACGCGCAGGTGCCGGACAGCGCTGGCACCGCCACGGCTTACCTCTGCGGGGTCAAGGCCAACGAGGGCACTTTGGGCGTGAGTGCGGCCGCGGTCCGATCCCAGTGTAACACCACAGCGGGCAATGAGGTCACATCCATTCTCAAATGGGCTAAGGAAGCAGGTAGAGTGAGATTCAATGCAATGTAACGCAGACGCTTCTTTGTCTACAGGGACCGGGATGCAGAATTGTCCTTTTTCAGGTGTTTGTTATCAATTATCATACGCTGCATGTTCGAGGAAAACCAAATTGTGGTTGTAGTTGAAGGCGGGGTTAATGGAAAGTGGAGCAAAGACTTTGAAGTGCTTCTTGAAAGTGATGCACTTATGACATGTTTTTCCACTCTGCTCATTCCCTTTTGCAGCCTTTGAACCAAAGTTATCCTCAGAGTTGATATCAACTTAACCTAAAGTTATTCATTGATGTATTCTCATTTGAAATTACAAGAGATACACTTTTAACCAAACACTTTTTTTAAATCTCTATCTGGCCACCCCTTGCTATGAAGTTTCGTCTTATTTTTTTTACTTTTTTACTTCCCTGATGTGTTTGCATCCTTGATGAAAGCTAATTACACGTGGGTCTACAAGTGGCTTCAATATCAATAGTCAGTTCAGTTCTGAGTCCATAAAGTCAGAACACAACATAGAGACAATTTTCAGACCCTTGTGTGCCAAAGAATGACATCTGTTTTTTATTCTCCAAGGATACATCGCGTTCTTATGCCATCTGCTTGTCGTATAACGCAACAGAAGACGAAACACACTACGAGAAGGAAAGGACTTAGTTCCATGGTATTCTAGAGGGAGCTGGTAGTTAGAAGCGGGTGAGGGTCAGGGTATGTGTGGGTGATGGGGTCACGGATAATAAAAAATCCAATTATTGCTCGTGGAAACACAGCAGGCCGCAGCTGACCTCCTGCACAGAGCAAATAGATATGTGAAAAGTGATTTCCATCAAGTCATTTTACAAGACTTTCCTCTGCTGGTCTTTGCCTTTCAAAAGTTGCACTTTTTACATCTAGATATATTAACCAAAACATTGTTTTGTTCATTGATAATTGGTGGACATTATTGTTAAAAATGTATATTCAGACTAGTTATGAGGAAAACCAACATTGCAATGGGAAATACATATTTTTTGTTGGTATTTGGTGATATAATTTCTTCTTCCACAATCTAGTGCTCTTGCATTGCACTTTTTGAGATTTTTTCATGGGATTTACAATTGCTTTCACAAGATAGGTTTGAACTATGATCATACAATGTTCACATTAAAATAGTTATTGGTTGCTATACCGAGTCGGCTGTGGAGCGATCCCTTCCTCTAAGAGAGAGGGGACTAAATCAACACTCCTTGTTCTACGCAACAAAGCATTCCAGTTTCAACCAAAGCCGACAAGAAGCTTCAGCACTCAGAGTTAGCAGATCAAATTAGTATTTTGCAAAGATACAGTCATTTTAGAATGTTACTACTCCCTCCCTGCTCGAGGACGCACAAAAAGGGAATTCATCTAGGTCTGAAGGTCATGTTCTCTATTAAAATAAAAAGGCTCAGCCCTTATTCAGACAGCTGCCTATGTGTGTGTGTGTGTGTGTGTGTGTGTGTGTGTGTGTGTGTGTGTGTGTGTGTCCACTTCAGGCAAGTCAGTGGGCATCGTGACGACGACCCGAGTCAACCATGCGACTCCCAGTGCCGCCTACGCCCACAGCGTGGACCGAGACTGGTACTCCGACAATGAGATGCCAGCTGAAGCGCTGAAGGCCGGCTGCAAAGATATCGCCAGACAACTCTTTGAAAACATTCCCAACATTGATGTGAGTCAAAAGTATTAATTAATTTCGAATACACAGCTTGAAATCCCTCAAAACCCGTTTTTATCGCCTGACAGAGTAGAGTAACAACATTGGACTAATCAAATAGTGTTTCTGGAGTCAAACATAACAAAACAAACTTAGAGTTAATTATATGTTAATCATAAAAGTCGCATCTCCCAAAAAAATATTGAAACATACTGTTTGAAAAGGTGAACAATGTGAACAAAGTAAACAAGCATTTTTACTTAAAATACCAGGACTGACTTTAGATATAGCTTCAGTCTTTCGCATGATGTCATGTACAGTATTTAGCCATGAAGTGCATATTCAAGATCCCTTCACAGGATTCTTGTTTAAAAAGAATCAACTTGAAACATTCAACTTTTCGATGGAAACCTTGTTTTCAACCTTGCATAAACCATTAGCTTAATTAGCTACCTACAGCTGAAGAAATCAATTCAGAAGACTGCAATTTCTTAGTCTGTTCCTTTGACTTTCCAGGTGGTTATGGGCGGGGGAAGGAAGTATATGTTCCCCAAAAACAAGTCGGACGTGGAGTACCCGGACGTTGCAAAGCACAGTGGCACACGAAAAGATGGAAGAAACCTGGTGCAGGAGTGGATTGACAAAACTAAGGATAAAGTACATTTCTCCTCTTTCCTCTCTTTGAACTCCTAAATATGGAAATGTAATTGGTAAGATAAAAGAGGCAGCAGAGGAGCAAAGCGACGGCGGCGCTCCCACTCACATTGTTGCTGTGCTGTACGTTTGTGTCTTTGTGCAGAAAGGTCATTACGTATGGAACAAGAAGCAGCTCTTATCGCTGAACCCGAACAGCGTGGATTACTTATTGGGTGAGTTTCCAGTCTCAGTAATTATGAAACTCTCATTGAAGTGTAAATGAGGAGCCATACGTGGATGCATTCGCTGTAGGCTTATTTTTCGGCGTTTAATATCCTGTTTTTTACTTTGAATCGTGCCTCTCCGTTATGCCAGGTCTCTTTGAACCTGGGGATTTGCCGTACAACCTGGAGAGGAACAAGGAGACGGATCCCTCGCTGACAGAGATGGTGGAGGTTGCCATCAAGATCCTGAAGAAGAACCCCAATGGATTTTACCTGCTCGTCGAAGGTAAGTTTACTGTGAAATTGGAAGGTCATCTTTTGTTGTCTGGCCCGGTTTCACAAAGATCTGTCAGCCTCGTCTCTTGACTTAATTAAGTCTTAGTTTCTGTTGGAGACATTGCATATTTCTAGTATTGGGGATCTTTAGGCGTTCAAGGGTGTTTTTCCTTTGAATCAATGACATCTGCTGACTTGCATCAAAGTGGAAAACAGGATTTAGTTTGTGGTTTGCCAGCAATGCTGTGGAGCATGAAAAAGAGAAACAAGGAAAGAGTCATCATGAAGCCCTAAGAAATAGGGTTTGTCATTGGTTCACTTACTCAATGAGAGTCGTCCTGAGATGTTTACGGTGGTTCCTAATTTTAAATAGGAGGACCCGGAGGGTGTGCTCCAATTCTTTGGGTATTACACTGCTCAACCTCCAAGGTCTGAATCAGAACCTCCTTCCCTGACTCAACTAAGGAAGTTAAAGTGTGTTGTTTTGTTCACCAGTGAGGGTAAAATGAAGCAGGAAATGCACAGGTGGGAATAAGCTACCTTCGTGGGGTGGCTGGGTTCAGTCTTAAAGATAAGGTGAGGAGCAATTGTTACTTTGCTTCAGCTAGGGTGGCTTCTGATGAGGATGCACTCATGGACGCCTCTCTTTAGAGTTTTTTTTTGGCACATTCAACTGATAAGATCTAGACCCAGAACACTGCTGGAGATATAAGATATATTATCTTACCGGGTAACACTTTGGAGTCCTCCAGGAAGAGCTGGAAAACGTTGCTGGGGAGAGGCACGCCTGCAAAGCCTGCAAAGCCTAGCGCCCCTGTGATCCGGCCCCAGATAAGCAGAAGAAAATGAATGGATGGCTCACTTTTAGCTAAATGTACACAACAAAATGTCCTTCAAACCTTGAAATTACTTTTACAAGGAGCATGTTTACAGCAGTTTGAATCCATTGTTTTCTGTTTAAATTGTCATAATTTACCCATAATATTGTGATGGTGAACATATGCCTCTTAGCAGGGTGGCCCGTCGTCCTTCAGCCGGAGGATTATAGTTAGTTTAAAAGCAGCTATTTCCCAAGTCTTTTACTTTGCTGCCAACTTCACTTCACTTAATTATCCCTTGAAGGAAACACATTTTGCCGCCGTTAAAATAAAATGATAAAAGCCACAACATATCAAAGACAAAGCAGACAAGGACTCGGGAGCAGGATATAAAAGACAGAAATTCTAAGCTATAAAACCTGAGAAATGTTATAGTTTGTGGTTTTTTCTAGGCAGTGTATGTAGGAGAAGAGAAACATGAGCTATTCTCACAAAAGGCCTGTATTGGTCTGGTCTTATTATTGACATTGGAACAAGTACTGAGAAAGCTGTGACTGTTCAATGTCAGAACAATATGAGATACAGAAGGCACAGGAATGTTGTGGTGTTGCACACTATGTGCATGAAGCATAATTACAGACAAACACCTGCAAACTATGACAGTGATTGTTCAGCCAGACTGAGACAGAAAAAAGGGGTCAGTACGTGTCAAACTGAGCGTTTGTCGGATCGCTGAATACCGTCTGAAAGAAGGCCCCACCTTTTTGACGACAAAATAGTGGGGCTGTCATTACAAAACCGAAACTCATGCCTTACTCATGCAGCATTGCGTCAGGTTTATGGAGGGAAGACATGAAGCACAGTGTGAACCAGCTCTAGTAAGGCCTTTGAGAAAGACTTTCTGAGTGATCAAACAGCTTCAGACGTGTTTGCACAACATGTCATACAAACTACTTTGTTGAAAGAATAGACACAAAGGAGAGGCATCTTTAGCTGCTGTAATGGAACCTTTTTAACAATACTATTCAAACAGAATATGTGGGCACTTGTATAGTTATGAAAAATTAGAAATGTCACTGTGTCTTTATCAGCTAACTGGAAATATTTGCCTCTCTGTCAGGAGGACGTATTGATCACGGACACCACGAGGGCAAGGCCAAGATGGCTCTTCACGAAACTGTGGAAATGGACCGAGCCATCGGTCAGGCAGGCCTCATGACCAGCATCCACGAGACACTGACAATAGTCACTGCGGATCATTCTCATGTGTTCAACTTCGGGGGCTA
This sequence comes from Taurulus bubalis, assembly GCF_910589615.1. Classification (NCBI taxonomy): domain Eukaryota; kingdom Metazoa; phylum Chordata; class Actinopteri; order Perciformes; family Cottidae; genus Taurulus; species Taurulus bubalis. The sequence goes on along the minus strand of NC_136593.1, from coordinate 6,359,922 downwards.
CACAGTCAGAGGAAACACAATATTTGGTACGTAAAGATGTGCATCCTGCACTGTGTGTATCCTTGTTGTTCCACGTGTTTAGTGTTTAGTAAGTTACATTTTGTGACGGCTCAATGCATCCACAGGTCTGGCCCCAATGCTGAGCGACGTGGACCAGAAGCCCTTCACCGCCATCATATATGGGAACGGACCCGGTTACAAAGTTGTTAACGGCGGGAGGGAGAATGTCTCCACTGTCGACTACCGTGAGTAAAATCAAATAATAATAATAATACAAATATATATTATGACTCAGGTAATCTCAGATGAATGCTGCATAACTCAAACTAAAAGGTGTCCTGTGGAGTTTTATTGTAAATCAACAAAAGTTATATTTGCGTTCAGTGTTACTCACAAAAATGTTTTCACGCCTATGTTTTCTGGAGTTCTAACATGTGTCGAATGCATTTCCTTTCCCATTAGACATTCGAAATGCAAACATTTTTTTTCATCCCTTATCGCTTTAATCCTTGTTTACTGTCGTTCTTCTTCTTCCATGCTTCTGTGCCCGGCCATGGGCATTACTTGGCTAGTTACCGCCTGTAGATCAGTAAAATCGTGTGAAACCATTGGCAGGATGCATGGGCATCCTTGTGCAAGAGATGGGGATGCTTATAGAAAAACAGCTCCATCGTGCTACTAGAGGGCCTCAAACCTCAACAGGGAACCATTAACTTGTTTCCCTCCATGCTTCAGTAATTAAACAACAACAATTCTCTTTTTCTCTTTGCCCATGCCTCTCAGAGGAAAACAACTACCAGGCCCAGGCAGCTGTCCCTCTGAGCATGGAGACTCATGGAGGAGAAGACGTGGCTGTGTTTGCTAAAGGTCCCCTGGCTCACCTGCTGCACGGCGTCCACGAGCAGAACTACATCCCCCACGTGATGGCGTATGCAGCCTGCATCGGCCAGAACAGGGAACACTGTTTCTCACGCAGCGGGTCTGCCGGTTTACGCCCCGTCCTCTCCAGCATGGCAGCCCTTCTCACAGTCACCCGGATTCTGTGCTGACCTTCCCCCTGATAGTCCTCAACCTGTTAATAACCCCCGTTTTAAACACTTCAATTTGTTGTTGTTGTTGTTTTTTATTTTCTAATTTTACTCTACGTTTTTTTTGATCATAGGACCACTGTTTCAGTTTTTTTTGTGATGAAAATGAATTGATAAAAGCATAGCGATATCAGTTTTAGAAAATGTTACGACATATTTGATCCCCCTAAAAGTGGTGTTGCAGAGATCGCCACAAAATCTGAGATCTCAGATTTGTCTATTGAATAGTTTGTTTTTTTGTGAAGGGTTTTAGGACCCATTAAGTCCCATTGTGAAATGTAAACCCTTTAGGTTAGATTGAATTTGAAAATGTTTGAATATGTTTCATATTTTAAATGTGCAACATAATCTACCTCATAAGCGTGCAAAAGATCTCTCATGTAATTATCGTGCGTTCAGAAGGGCACATTTCAATGGACAAAATTCATGCCTGAACCAGAGGGAACTGAATGTATAATTGACAAAAGAGTAAAAGGAATATATTTCTTGTCATACACCTTGTGCACACTTGCAAAAAGCCCACCTTCCATTGTTGTTTCCAATAACAGAAGTTGTAAAACCTCTTAACCAATAAAATAACCGTGTTCTGACCATCTTTTGTCAGTTTTGTTTCAACATTAATAGTGTCAAACTTCTCCCAAACATTCTTCATATGAGCTTTTATTCCGCCTACATTATTATAAAATCATGCTTTGAGTGCTAAGAGGCTTGCAGGGACCCGGTTCTGGATCCGAGTCCATGGTTCATGTGCACACCTTTGCATCAGGTGTGTAAACGACCTGTACTGAAACACAGAACTGGAGTTGCAGTCGGCATGTACAGTTGCAACGAAATTTCTCAACACCGGTCTCCAAAATCTGCATTTGTGCTCCAATTTAAATCCTCCGCATGGGCATGGCTGATGAAGTATAGAAAGGAAGGCAAGAGCGTCATTTGCATTCACGAAGGAATCATCTTTTTTTACAATTAAAGGCTGACCGCTGAAAAGAAGTGTGGTTTTGTGCAGCAGACAATACTTCAATGACAGTTTTGTGGTTCTTCCCACAAGTAAAACGCAAGTCACACGACAGAAATACCTCAGTGAACATCTTTCTTTTAGAGTGTCACATATGTTGCACGCTGTACTTTTCCATCTGCTCTATTGTGTGGATTGCGAGAGGACTGAAGCCACTCATTCCTTGGCTTCATGCGGTCACTGGTCACCTTGCGAAAACAGAGGCGGACTCATGTTGGTTGAAGCATGAAGAGGGGATGTTCGGTGTAAAACGGGCATGAAACAAAGTCCTCATGCTGTCATTTGTACATTCTTAATATCTGTATGGAATCTACTGAGGCCCTCGGGGGCCAATTCATGCTTTTATGAAGAATCGCTTCGCCGATTTGTATTTTTCTTCTATTCCTCTTGGCAGCTAAAAATCGTTGACCCGTAATCCTGTTTTATCTTTTGTATTCTAAATTTAGAGATAGACGACGATGGGTATCAGATTGTAGGGCATGAATATTCAAGTGGGCTTCCAACCCCCAACTTCCTCTAGCTTTCAGATATATTTGTGCATGACTCGCAGTGCTTCTTATGTTTCCTGAATAATGAAAGCTTTCCTTTTCTAAAACAAAACCAGGCCATGGCCTTGTACTGTATGTGTGCGTGTAAGGTGGTCGCCTTGCCAACGCGTTGCCATTTATCCATGAATGACAAGAAGAGGGGTTACGATGAAGAACAATGTTGGAAGTCTCCCTCTTTTGTTCCCGTCTCACGTCTATATAAATGCTCGAGGTGGCCTCACCAGACGTGCAATTTTCTGAGGCAAAGCCATAGTGTCATAACACAAAGCCATGTGTAAGGCTGCATACTAGAAACACTGTAATTGTCTATGTCTCAACCGTCTGCCCGTGGGTGACCTTGTCCCTTTTCTCCTGCCAGTGTGTACGATGCTTTGTGTTTTAAACGTTAGAGTGGACTTTTCCTACCATTCTTCTGGAGCAGCGGCATCACGGCAGCTGACAGGAGGAGACTGGACAAGCTGGTAAAGAAGGCTAGCAGCGTGCTGGGGTCTCCACTGGAGGCGGTGGGAGACAGGAGGATCACCTCCCACCCCATGCAGGACACCCTGGCAGCTTTGCTCAGCTCCCTCAACCACCGGATGATTCATCCTCGGTGGGTGAAGGAGAGGCACCGCAAGTCCTTCCTTCCTGCTGCTGTCAGGCTGCACAACCAGCTGAGCTCCCAGTAGACCACAAAAGCACTTCAATCCATTTAATCACTTCAACCGGTGCAATATAAATACATTTTATTCTGTCTGTATATATAATATTGTTATTGTGGATTCTTTACAGTTTTTTAAATTTTATTACTGTTTTACTGTTTATCAGTCATTAACCTGGTTACAGATGTCTGGACCTCAACTGGAGGCAACTGACCAATCATCTACGGCCAACAAAAACTAGCTAATGCGTCGGACTATAAGTCATCGGACTCCATGTACCAATAAGGGCAATAAAGGTGTAATTTGTCTCGCCTAGCAGGGCGAGGAAAGCAGAAAGGAAAGAGAGGGAAATGTCAGTCAGGCACAGTCACACGGTCCAGAGAAGATATTACGTTTTCAGGACGGAGACATCACCCTCTACTCATTTGGTAGGGCAAAGCAAATAAAACAACGCCCACTCCCAACAATAAATCAGCATTAATATTAAACTACCAATAGACTCATACAAAAAGAATCCCTCTGAATCCTCACTTGTGGCCCACTGGAAGTGTGTTGAGCTCTCTGTATCTTAGACCCGGCCCTCTGCCTATATTTTTCTATTTTGCAACGTTTAGGTTGTTTCTGGGCATCGACCTCTGTAAAAACGTAGCTTCCAGATTGTAAGCAAACATCAAAGAGGAGAAGCAACTAAAATGGCCGACACAGCAGGGAAAAAAATTGAATTTGGTGCCATACATACGCGCCGGAGTCACAGTTAGGGCCGTGAGAAAGGGCCAATTCTGAATGTTACAAACAACCGACACATCCTACTCATTCTGCCTTGATCTTGTGCAAAAAGTGAGAAGAAAATGACAATTTAGGCTGAGCAGTCAATGAAAATAAATTGTTCTATTGTGTAGTCTACATTAAAAGTTATATTAAAAGGCGGCGGTTACAATATGATACCGTAATGTAGCACTGGACAAAAGTACATTTCATACTGTACACAAAGGAATTAATTAAATGTAAATGAAATTGAATGTTTTACTTTTGGGACATTTTGTAGTTTTATTAGATGGTGTAGAAAGACAGGAAGTGTGGGGAAACTGAGAGTAAGGGAATGACCTGCAGTAAACAGTGTTTAGCGTTTTTGGATAGCAGCTGAAACAAATTGATATAACGTATGAATGATACTGTCATGTGAGAGTACGGTTGGAGTTTTATAACCTTAAAGCTACTTGAGGTGGGAAATGGGGAAAGCGAAAGTACATTTTTTTGTCGTCAAATCTAAGTTATATTTTATTCAACATTTTATGAACATGAAACTTGAACATGAACATGAAACTAATAACCTTTCCAGATACTCGTTTCATCAAAATGAAACACTTGCTAAATGATTCATCAGAGCAGCGGTAAGAGCTTTCACAGTCGGCCTGATGTATTGGGAGAAAAAAAAAAAAAAACTACAGCAGCTGTCCTGCTGTGGATATAGATCTTGATCGACCATGAAAAGTTCTGACTGTGCCATCAAAGCGTCACTCGCCCTGACACCACCGACATCAAGTCGCTCATCAAACACATCATCTCAACCTCTCCGGCGTGCTGCGACAGCTCGATGCTTTCCATTTCACCCTCCCCTTGTTCTCCACCTCCCTCCCCCACTTCGATTTGGCCACCTTTACTTTGACTTATGATGTCTGACATCAATCAATCTCTCTATTTATATCAGGGACCCTCGGTTCAATCTGTGTCCTGATCTCCAGCTATTTGATTCGCCGTGGGCTTGGTTGAATAACTATGGGAGGAGGGGTGAGAGAAGCATGTTGGAATTCAGCGCCTCAGACAGATCAAACTAAGAAAGCAAGGCAAGGCTGACAGCGATGGGGGGGGGGGGGGGGGGGGCTGCTGTATAAAAGGAGCAGTGAGGCTGCAAGAAGATGCTAATTCTCCCCTTTTCAAAGCAGAGATCCTTCTCTGGGGGCAAAATGGAGTCGTTGACCCTCCTCCTTTGAGTAATCTAGTTCAGCTGAGTGCATCTAATAAAACACACGATGATCCACAACCGCAATGATCCACAATTTACTATGCAAAATACTTCTGAATGGAAAAAAAAGGACGATTGCTATTTATTTCATGACTGGGAATAAACCTCATTCCTCATTTTTAAGAATTTGGATCACATTTTGGGAATTTGAAAGGATTTTAAATAGGTATTATACTTTCTTTGAATGCTATTCTGATTACTTTCTGCACTCGTTTATAATCTCATAGTCTCTTATCGTTTCTGTATTGTGAAGAAGTGAACATGTCTTAATCGCCTTTTGCCTCCTCACCCTCCTTAGCTCCCGTCACCTCTCTGTAGGCAGCCGGCATGAGGGCTAATCCCTCTGCGGCTAATGAGGGCATAGAAAAATAAAAAAATCATGCTCGGGTCTTGCCGTCTGCACTTTTTCTATTTGATTTCTCCAATTTTCCTCTGTATCCGCCTCGCAGTCATGAATGCAAAGATCTTACATGACCTTCAAAATGTGCTCGGACCGAGAACCCCCAGGGGAGGAGTGAACTTGAGAGTGAGACCAGGCGTAGTGGACAATTTTATGGGAGGGAAATTTAGCAATAAAGTCAGGGAGGGCAAATCTGCATACTAATTAAAATTGCATGAAACCTTTTAACCTTCCACAAAAGACCCCACTTTAACCACAAAGGTTTAAATTGTTTCAAAGTACCATCATTGAAAATAAAAGAGGTGACGGCTGGTCGATCTGATACCGGAGGGCACTTAGTGAAACAAAGTCACAATTCTTTGGTTTGTGGGCATGCTGGGAAATAAATAATCGAGCAGGTCGACGTGTCAGTGATTGTGCGATGGATTTACCCTCTGAAAAAGGTTCAGAGTGACTTCACTGTGCTGTCTCTGTGTCAGCCAAACGCCTTTCAACTCGTTGCGTCAACTGTTGATAAGGTGACAGTTATTCTCTACCCGGATGTCTCTTATCGCACAGGGTATACGCATAGGAAGCCTCCCGTTCACCTGTCTCTCTTCAGAGAGAGTCGATCGATGGCTTCGCAGAGATGGACTTATTGCATATACACAAACATCTGGAGTAAAGAAATGTATGTCCTCTGCTTTTACATTTTTCCTTGACCCGCGAGAGCGGCAGTAGATTGTTGATCTGAGTGGTCGTGCAAAGTCATCTCTTTTCATCCGTCTACCAGATGGAGTTAACCTTGGTGCATATGGAGTTTCTTATTTACCAGCAAATGTTGTAGTGCGATAAACATTCTCTCAGGCCTGCCAAAGAATATATCCCTTCTCTATAATGCACAGTCCATCAGGTGTTTTATTTAGTACCATCGTGACAGCAGGGCAGGGCAGCATATATGCGTTATAGATAAGGAATACAACTTTTAGTAAATAACAAATTCACTCTGAAAATCCCAGATCATATGCCCTACTGCTATAGCAGGGCTGACACTGTGCATGACTGAGAGGGGCCACTTTCATTTGTTGGCAGGTCTGAAAGAATGTGTGTATAACTTTTGCTTGGGAAGAAGAAACCTCTCCTTATTCACCAGCGTTATTCGGCACGTTCTGTTCAGTATACACACAATATAATATTTAAATGGACGAACGGAAACTGTGCATTATGGAAGGGGTTACATATTTCAACCCGTGTCCAGACTGGTTGGCTTTGCGCAATAAAAGGCGAGCCATTGTTGGTCTTCACGTGGCCTCCGTCAGCTCATTAGTTTTTTTCTCGCAAGTTGTCCAGAAAGAAGTTTCCTATATGCAGTTAGCCGCAATACTAAATCCACTTTTGCTTTTTGATCCTTCTGTTCTGTGCTTCCAATCCATTTGGAAAGTTTAGGAGGCTTGCGCTGCTCGTCCCAAAGTTGTTTTGGCAGAGTCCGTTTTCTCCCGATCCTCACAATGGAGCTGGGGAGTGCAAAGCTACAGAGCATGACCCACAGCCAGAACGGACACAATGAGTAGGAGGTTGAACAAACGAAATGTTCTTTTAGTTACCTTCAGCCTGCAGCAGTTCTTCGCTGTTGCTGCTTTTCATGTTTTATCGGAGGGCGTGGGAAGGATTTGCATGTTTCCAACTTGGAATTCATCTATTCGAACAACTCAAGGCGGTGCTAGGTTTGAAAGGTTGACCGGCAGAGGGTTAAACATACTGTGTACTGACAAGATAGCAGGATCCATAGGTTTAATTACTCTGAACGACTTTATAGGCTGGTGTGTTCAGTTGCTTCTATTCAATTCAATTCAATCTATTGTGTGTAGCCCAAAATTTGCCTCAGAGGGCTTTACGATCTTTCCCGGGACCTCACATCTGTCCAGGAAAAACTCCCCAAAATATTTTAGATTAGTAAAAGGGAAGACACCTTCAGGAAAGCAACAGAGGAGGATTTGAATTATTTGTCGGGAAAGTTCAGGTCAACAGAAGAAAACAAGAGACATGTTTATTATACGGGTCTTCTTTTTTGTTGTTTATACAGGTCTTCTTTTTTTTTTGTTAAGAAGGTATTACCATCTGGCCCTGAATATCACTTAAGGAATGTGTTGGCAAAAACAACTTTCTCCAAGCACACAGTTGAGATCAAGATCGGGCTGGCGGGTGGTGCTGTCATCACCTGAAGAATAATATTCTTTGTGCTGTTAAATTTGGCTGATATGCATGATGTCGCTGTATGTCCGCAGAACAAAGTCTTGATGGATGTGTGATTTTAGAGATTGGGATTTGCATCTAGTCTCCCATACACACAAATGAAATGAACCATTGTATTGATACCTAACTTTAAAGATAACCTACTGTAGAAGAGCACTTTAGAAAAATGCTCACATCTCGGGTAAGTTTGGACCCACATGGCACTGACAAACAACCTGATTTGTCATTTAGATATGAGGACTGTATGTGTGTTTTTAGCTTGCACTACAGATAACGCCACTGGAGGATAAATAGCAGTAAATAACAGCAGTAACAGCCAGAAGCAGCAACAGCAGCAGAAGCACTTGTTAGCGTGTAATATTTTTGGATGCCTGGTGTAGCCTCCGGAAGAATTCAGTTCGACAACTTCTCACGTTCTCTCTCAATTTATTTTCTTTGATCACAAGCAAAGTAGCAAAGTAGCTACAATCGCGATAGCAGGGAGTCGTCCGGTCAACACGCAGGGAGACCGTCCAAAAACACTCCCGAACAGCCGGAAGTTCGGCTCTTTAATTCACGGTTTTCCATCATGAACATCTAACATTTAATTGTCTCTAACCCGTCTGAGAGGAGGAGAATCGTGTCCTCATCTTTTCTCACAAGGCTGGGACGTGCAACGACCAGTCTGCTTCCCTATTCTCAATATAACATGTGTGGGTGTGGTAGTGCAAAGCGTGGAACCTTGAGGAATCTTGAGGAACAGACCACCGGACGTTTCTCACAGACAACATTTGTTAAACTGACCTCGCACAACCTGAACTCTCATAGCCATAAGAATAATGAAATGAAGAATATCTACAGCACATAACGATTTATATTATCACACTCGAACGTTGTGCAAAAAAAATTGAAAGTTTACTGCAGTCAAAGGTTGACATAAAAATGGAAAGAATACATGTACAAAATGAAATGACGCAATGGATGGACCTTAACGCCCTCCATCACCTTGTTGTTGATCCCCACTGTGCCTTGAAAAAAAACATAGTGTGAGAGAGAACGCCAGGTTAACCTTCGATGAGCTTTTTATACCAGATAGCGATCACTGCACGGATAGAGATGGGATGTTAGACGCCTGCATCCAAGGTCAGCGAACGTTTACTGTCACGTGTGCAGGAAGATGGATTTCCTGCAGGAAGGGGTTCACGTCAACCTGGAGATTTCCACAAGATTATTACCATTCTGTTAACAGAAAATCTGTAGAATAAAATACCATAAATACACACAGTGCAATGAAGCAGTCAAATCTGACCAAACTCTGATTTGGACAACAACGTGCATAAAGCTGACGTGTGTTTTCCACCACACCTTGTGTACGTGATAGAACAGGCGATGGATGCGCAAATTCCTGCCGGCAATAACACCACTCTCATGTTTCTTTTTCGGCTCTTCTGCGGCTGAGAGATAATCGAGTGAACATATCGTAGGTTGTGGCTTAGTGGTTTTATCCGGTGAAGATGAAGTGACCTTTTGGTCTCATCCAGCTTTACCGTAACAATCCTTTGGGGGGTTTCGAGAGAAGATAAACCACAACAAGGCGGCATCTTTGTTATTTTTTTTATTATTTTTTAATCTTGCACACAACATGTTCTGTCCTTTTTTCTGGCTTTCACCAGCAGCCAGGTGGTCACAGAACGAAGTGTTGTTCATCAAGAATCAACATCGATCTGTCCAATGCGCTGACAAAAAGAGTCCCGAGAGACAGGCAGGGCCAGAAAAGCAATCATACAAGCCCTTCCCCAACGTCTCTGTTTTCCTCTCGAGTAATCACACACGTCAGAATCCCGATCACGAGCCTTTTTAGATTTGTTGCTGAGCTTCATACTTTGAACTGCCGCGTTCATCTGATGATCGCAGGAGAGAATTACTTGCTGAGTACAGTTAATATCCAATTAACCTGATTGTTGAACCCAAATCCTTCCCGCTCCCCCACAAGCTACTACTGTTGAGAATGCCCCCAATTAAAAGACAATATTTGGGGCTTTTCCCTCGTTACAAGGCAATTAACAGACGGTCCGGTTGCTCTTCGGGAGAGCAGATAGCTTGTTTTCATGCTTGTTCACGATAACGTATGAGCGGCTCCCTGCAATTCTGCAGGAACAGAGGACCCTTTGATGTGTATAGTAATGAGTGACTGTTGCGATCCACTCTTTCCAAAAAGAAACCTTGAGAGTTAATTATTACGCACGCATTCTTCCCTTGCAACTGACTTAATCAATCGATGACAGCTCGTAGTTTTCGGCAGAGTAAACTCTGGCAGACATCTGCTTGCATTTGACCACTCAGCCCCTGAAGAGTTTTCTTTTAGAACACTGCAAAATTAGGGTTTTTGCGTCTCTCGTTAACTCCGGTTCCTAGAAGCTGTTGTGTCTTTGTCTTCATCTCATTCGACTCACCAAAGCAAGAGTGTGTTTGAAAGTAATAAAAGGTGCTTCCCGTGAAACTAAGAGCCTCCCAATGGCTCTCAACATGGCGCCGGCCCGAGCCTCCGGCTTGCAGCTAACCGCGCTAACGGTGATTACCTGAGCGTTCATGCGTGGCTAGCACAGCTATGTAAACAAAGCACAGAGCAGCTCAGATTACAACACACACACAGAGGGAGAGCAAGTTCATTCTCTGCTCAGGGAGACGTCACTCTATATTTCTACAAAGGAATTAGTTCTTACGAAGCCGTATATAGTGTAGTATAAAGTTGTTTATAGCTGCTGCTACATTAATGCTGTGAATGTCGAATACAGAACATTTAGTAACCCAAAGTATCAGTTAGAAAACGTGTTTCTAATCAGAAGATAATCCCATGCTGCTTAAACCAAGACCTTCTGACCACCTGGCTATACATTGGAGTTGACTCTTCACTACAGCGAAGCATAGGGGTGGAAGGGAAACAGAAAGATGTAATGACCGTACATATATAAACAGAAAAAGACACATGGTTCTATTTAAGAAACATGGTCAGGTTCTGGTGCCCAATCATCTTTTCAGCGCACTTGTAATGATGCCAATTTACCAAAAGGAAAATACCAGAAAATCTACTGGCATTAAAACAGCCCATTCGATGAGCTTTAAGGTTTCTTTCTGTCCTCATATTGGTTCCCAAATAGGCATTTGTGGGTTCGACTAACACAAAACATCTCGCTGTGTGTTCTTATGTCATCTCAGATGTCTTCTGAGCCACATCCTGTTCTGGGAAGCAAATCTTGGCTTATTGAGAACTCTGCAGGAAAGGAGTGAAACTGTTTGCACGGAGGAGAATGTAGATGGTGTGGCTTCCAGTGTACACAGACGCTGTTCCTTTCCTTGTGTTCAGGCTGTGAAGTCGGGACGTTGAACAAAGGTTCAAAGGTCGCTCATGTCAATGACTGACCAGTTGAACTGACACGTTGTTTGGGCTGGAAAGAAAATATGAAATCATTGTCTCCAAAGCAAGGAGGATCTAGTATGTGTACATATTTACATTACAAAGTGCTATCAGATGGTTTTGTGTAATTCATATTTATTAATTCACAGATACACTCCTCCAAAGAAAGTGTGAAAACAGAGAATTTGGTTAAAGAAAACAAACACAACCTTATTTCCTATGATTTAATCATTGGACATTAAAAGTCCCATTTTTGTATTCTATCTTTGGCTGTAACTGTCACTTTCTCACTTTCTCACCTTCTTTCTGATTGTATTCATTACATGTCTCAGTACACCAAGGAGAGATGTCTGTATCGTGTTTTTGTTGCAGCTTAGGAACAAAAGACCTTCTGAAGATTTGCTGATGCTCTCGCAAATAAACAACCCTCATGCCAGTTAACTCTTCCAACAAAGCCAAACGCGCCGCACGGATCTGATGGCAGAATTTGTCAGCCAGCTCTGATTACTATTCAGGACACAAACATCCTCCTGCAGACTGGGCTGGTGGTTCTGCTGTACAACTTTCCATTGGATGAATCTTTTAAGAGGGAGGTACGCTCCCAGAGAACAAAGGTGGCACTGATTTACTCTGTATCTGAGGTTTTGAATTTCAATGTTCGACTTTTTGATAATGTCTAACTTGTCGCTTCTTTTATTTCTTAAACTGCACTGCAACTTGTATTCTATTTTTTTGCTTCTTGACTGTTTTTAATGTTTTAATGAATGTTCTTAATTGTTTTTAAATCTTGTTTTCTTCTGCATTATGATTTGATGATTTCAATGGTTTTTATGTGAAGTGCTTGAATCGCCTTGTTGTTGAAATGTGCTATACAATTAAACTTGCCTTGCTTCTAAATGTAGAAACTATAAAGCAAGGAGTCTGTCTGCCTGTCTGTCTGTCTGTCTGTCTGTCTAAACTTTGAATAAACAAGCAAATGGTGCACTGTGCAGCAGGAGGGGGCGGAGCTTCAGGTTATGCGTTAACGCTTCAGGTTATACGTTAACGCATAACCTGAAGCGTTAACGCTGAGTTATGCGTGTCGCCATGCAGCCAAAACCTTGGGACATTCGCACGACATTCGCACGAAGAAACATCACCTTTTAGAGTTGCACAAACACAGGACTTTCACCCAGGAGACAGCTGTTCATGTCCCGCGTGACAAGACAACATTACGCTTGTTTTACGTATCTTAAGTAATTAACTAAGTTGAGTTATTTTATGCATTAAACTTACTTATACGATTTCTTCCTGAGTTGAACCAAGTACGTTTGTTGCATAAGCCGATGTTGGACGTTTATTTAAGAAAAGAGACTGTCGGGCTGAAAACATTCCTCAAGCAACTCGATTACTAAAACTCATTGATGCAAATTATTAGGAATAAGGCTTTGTTTAGTCCTCCAAGCGCATGTTGGAGTGGACGGGGACGGTGGTTTGCGATGGATTTTGCGAGTGCAGCTGAAGGTGGACACGAGGGCCACGAGCAATCCCAAAACAAAAGGTTATTCGTTTGGATAAATGTGATGTGCGGATTGAATTTTGAATTCAAATACATGATCACACATCGATCAGTTAAAGTTATAGTACCTTTATGGTAATAGTCCATAAGACATGTCATTTGCAATTATTCTATTTTTTATTAATTAGTTGGAATTTCAGATTATTTTTAATTGAAAACCCAGAATTTAATTAAATGCAATGAATGGGTTGAGTTTTGACAGATATTGTTAATGTATGCAATTTGAGACCTGTTTTTTCTTTTCTTCTTTGTATATTTACTTTCACTCTTTAATAATGCAGCCAAAGTATTTCTTATCCGATTCATCAATGGAAGTATTGGAGGCATCAATAATGTAATAATCAAAAGCTGCATATTACGAGCGGAAACTGAACGTTTCCTGTGGACAACAACACACTGAAATGCCTTCTATTATAATAAACATGCAATATGCAGTCATGCTAACTTACAGAGAGAAATCTAAAGCGAATGTAAACTAAAAATCGCAGTTTTAGCAAATTGTAAATCCAATTTGACTATACTTGAAAGTTTAAGGCAGCAATCGAAGCAGCTTAGGTTTTTAAGTTAAACCACATGGTTTTTTATTACAGTGTAGAGCTGCGTAAATCTCAAAGACTTCAAAGTTAACACACAGATGTTTTCACTTGGTGTTTCCCTTATCGCCTTACGACATAAAGTCTGTGGGTTTGATCCCCGCCGGGCCTCTCTGTGTAGACTTGGCCACATCTCACAGACCAAAGACATGACCGTTTAGCGAAAGGGGAACTCTAAATCTTATTTTTTAATGTGGTTGTCCATCTCTAAATGCTTGTTGGCCCTAACGCAGACTGTCATCAAACTTTCTTAAAGAGCACAGTGGGACACACCAGCAGCTGGACCCTGAACAGTGATGTATGCAGATGCTGCATGTGCCTGTCTTACTGTGTCCTATTCAGAAATATAGTTTGACTAGTATTTACCACCTGTCTGCGTCTCCTCAGAATTCAAGAGTAGTCACCACAGACTTAAGTCTTTTCTCAATGGACTTGATGGCCTGGTCCCAAGACTGCTGGAGGTCTACAAAGCTGCAGCCATGTTTGGAAAGAAGCAGGCACTCAAAAGACATTTTAAACTGCCTCGAGAATGATGTAAGGGGTTGCTGATTCTTTGTAAATTGATGTACTATTTGTTTTTGTGCTACAACATTTTAATTTATTGTAGGACACAAATGAAAGGAGGAGGACTGCAGCTGGACCCTGAATGGTGTAAGTCATATAACCAAATGAGGGATGGTTTCCCTCATAAAACACTCTTCCTCCCTTGGAAAAGGGAGGAGAGACGGGGTTATCATGAACTTTACAAGTATTTAGTGTCAAGCTGCACGCTCATCAAGCTAAGACATAGTCCGGACACAGACGGCGAGGAACACACACACAGATAATTACAGTAATATTTGTAACCTGACTTATTGTTTACTCGAATGGTGAACGGCCATAAACAGAGTGATGTTGTTGAGATGACTCCGTGTCAGTGTCAAGATATGAAGATGTTTCATTCAAGCAGAGGCTGCATGTGCCTGTCTTACTGCTGCCAATATCTCATGAAGTCTGCTGAATGGAGAAAAGAAGGTTTAGCGAAATGCGCCCTCTGGTGGGAATTGAGAGCAACGAGAACAATGGACACAAGTATTATCAGACGACTCTCATAGTGTTATATCATTGTACATGTTATACGATTGCATTATTATTATTCAGGGTTTCAGGGAGACTTCAATGTTGTAGCTGGTAAAGGTGACTTATTTTAACTGATTTATGTGGTGCTGGTTAATGCAATATATGACAATGCATCATCTTTTAAAAGCTCATCATCATGTGATTTATATTAGAAAATTGTTATCTGCAAAAAATATAGCTGTCAAATAAATGTATACAAAATGTAATATTTTAATATTTCCTCTGAAAGTCAGAAAAATATACAACAAACAATTACTTTCATTAATAACAGATCTGTTGAGTATTTTTCCAATCGACTGCTTAATAATTTATTATATAAAATGTCAGAAATGTGGAAACAGCGAATGTTTTGCTGTTTTGCTTGATAAAAGACTTAATGAATAATCCATTATCGACTAACCATTTCAGAACCCGTGTCATTTGTTTATTGTTTGTATTCATGTACCTAACTTCCTTTTTTAGGTATCTTTTTGTATGTACGTTTTAATTTAATTTATAGTTGTTTGTTTGAAGAAGCCTTTTAGCTGCATTTTGTGTATGAAAGGTGCAACATAAATGAAAAACATTGCTTATTATTTTACATCCTCAGGCAGTTGTAAAAGGTAAATCTGTCAGTCAGCACAAACCAAACAACCAAACATTGATCCAACCCGCAGACGTTTAATTTCCTCTTGAGATAACAGAGTTTTGAAATATCCGTCAGGTTTAATTTTGGGGAAATATGTGTAAAATAAGAAGCAAGCCATCCTCAATATTTTTCATTTGATCAAATAGTGCATGCCTTGGGTCTGGAGTTTAAATGTTTGCTTCAGGGTATACATATAGCTTCAATAAAGAACACACTGTTAGATGTGTGTGTGTGTGTGTGTGTGTGTGTGTGTGTAATACTGTAATCTAGATTCCATTTAACCCATTTTCTATTTCTACGTGTTTGTAGCCTACAATCCTTCTCTGCTAACCTGAACCAACCTCACAAAACTGTTCTGGTACACAAAAAACTTGAGGGCTCGTCCGGGATTTGAACCCGGGACCTCTCGCACCCTAAGCGAGAATCATACCCCTAGACCAACGAGCCACGTGGAGCCTAGGTCTTCAAGTTGTGCACTTCTCCAGGTGAAGGCAAGGCTTGCTGCTGTTTTTCCAACACACATTTCTTCTCCTTGTTCTGTTTCCCGTTTCAAGTTATTCCAGAAGTCTACCCCGAAGGTAGACCACGACTATCCACGACTATCCACGAGTGGTCCAAACTCTGTCCGTGCAGTACAGACCACACTCCAAAGGTCTGTTAACATTCAGACATAAAGAAAGGATTGCTTCATTAATAGAGAAACCATTAGGCACAACGCACATTGTGGCTGTTTGCAGAAGCTGAAGTGGTTTGTTTTTGTCTTCGACACTAACATGCATTTCTTTAACTTTATTAGCTTCATTAATAAAAATGTTACGTAGCGGGGTTCAAGCTTCAGTACTGAACCGGTGAGTGTATATATATATATATAACCTATGTATATATGTGTATTTATAAGAGTCCATTGACGTCGTTTAACAACCGCCAGAGGTCGACATACACTGCGAAGACGCGGCTGAGGCAAGAGGTGTCACTCCCAGATACTTCCGCCTTCGTTTAAATCCTGTTGGTAGACGTGTCTCTCTGTTACTGTTTCTCAGTTAATGTATTAAAGAATTGTTTTTCACTATTATTATTATTATTTTTTAATTGTGCTTATTCTGTTTTGTTCTTTTTTTAAATTCTTTTTTTCGTTCAAGGATTATTTTAACCAGGCCTATTGTCTTTTCCCTTTGTTTGCTGCTTATTCTTTTCTGCATTGACTGATTTCTTTTCTTCTCATACGGTTTTTCTTACCTGTCTCTGTGAAAAACTTGACTGACATATATAAATAGTTACTTTTTAGTAAAAAAACAACCATGAAGTCAATTTAGTCTACAAAGATGAAAATAAGAACTAGGTTGAAACACATTACAGGACATTTTTCTGAATTAGTCTCATTCCGTACATGAATTGTCATTTATTTTTTACAATTGTTTACAAAAGCTGCCGTTATTTCTAATTATTTTAATTCACATTATGGAGGGAAATCAGTCAGCCACCAAGGATTAAGCACAGTGTTTGTTGAGGTTGATCCCTTAGTGTATTGATTGATCCATTCATCTTCTTCCATTGATCTTTTTCCCCGTGGTGCAAACAAATGGATATCAAGCGATCAGTCATGACGACATTAATTTCATTAAAATTCCGATTTTTTTTTATTGTAATGACTTGTAATTATATATTTATACTGCATTTGCTGATATTTATATGGATGGTTGTTGATTTGACTATTTAATGATGCTGCATATACATGAATGCATTTAGTGTCTGTTTGTTCTCTGTGTGTGTGCCATGGGACTGCCGATGGGAATTAGCATACAGCTAATTTGTCTCATTTTGAGACAAATGTTTTGTGCGTGGATGGTCTGAATACTACAACTAATCCCTGTAGTAGTAGTAGTAATAATAATAATAACAACAGTACTAATGAAAACAATATACATTTGTGTGTTTATAGCTCAGTAGATGCAGATAAGCAGAATGCAGGCAGCCGGGCAGCTTGGTTGTAAATAGGAGTAAACAGGGGTTAGGAAAGCAGGTCACTGATGTCATGCACATTGATGTCATAGTGCACAATCCCAATTGCTGTTCCATAAATTAGCTGCTCTACTTGGCTCTCCTGCTGACTTTTTATCGTAATTTTAGATGCCTGTAGACTGAGCCAATCCATCGGACATTATCAAAACAATTTATTTGCCAATAGTCTTAGTTTTTTCTTTGGTAGGAAAAATAAAGCAGGATGTCTGAAACCGTTTTGCAGCCAAGTGTGTGAACTTTTATTTCTTCTATTGAGTGATTCATGATTGAGTGATTCATGACCAGTCAATCTTTGATTTTAAAAGTGGACGCAGTGACAGTTTCCATTCTCACTCACTTTAGTGTTTACATTTGCTTCCATTCGACTCAATTGAATGCCCTTTATTTTTGATTTCTCCATTCAGTTTGAAACCCTTTGTGTGTATATGTGTGTGTGTGTGTGTGTGTGTGTGTGTGTGTGTGTGTGTGTGTGTGTGTGTGTGTGTGTGTGTGTGAGCATCACTGTATTGTTGAAACTGTTGTTGAAATTGATGAATTGTTGAAAGTAAAAACTGCTTTCAAGGATGCAAAGAATACACGTTTTTTTATTATCTAGCTGCGGCATCAGACTCAATAAATGAAAAGTTCAATGTGAAAGCAAGTTGAAGACGACAAAGTAATATCCAAACAATACAGAACGTTTGCTTTGATACTCTACTGATAAGGCACTATGTAGACCGAATAATTTACCCAAACTAATTTAAAAAGAAACGTTGAAAAACAGTTTTGTGGATATATAAGAATGGAGGACTTTGACCACTGAGCATTAATACGCGTTTGTCTTGGTTGCTGGGTGACAGGACGTTGTCGACGTTATACACATTTCAATGTGGATGAACGAAGGAGGGCGACGACCCCAGAGGCGCTCAGCCGATGTGTATGTGCGTCTAGCAGATGGCAGCCTCATTTCAGACACCCAAAGCAGGAGGGGTTGGCACATATTTCACAAGGATCCATAGATGTGATGATTGACACTGGAAAGTGCAAAAAAATGAATTAAAGAACACAAACATAAATATCCATCTGACCTAAAATGTATTTTTTGTACCACCCAAGGGCCAGCTTTCCAAGTTCAATGAAATGCCGCTAATATTGATAATGGGACCCGTATCCGTCTCGATGCAGCAACATGAGCTTTAATGGCCCCTGAAGACTATTTGAACCGCCTCTCGACGGGCATCATCATTCCAGAGTCACTTTAGGATGCAGCAATTGCTGGATGTCCGTGACACCGCGTGTAAACATGGAAATCAAGGAATCCATGCAGGCGAACTAATAGAGTTTGAGAGCGAGCGTGTTTCTAAGTAATAAAACGGATGATTAAACAGGGTTTCTGATTGCTAGTGTGAGCTTGCTTCCTGTATGAATTGTACAAACTCCAATGTAAACCTGACAGCGACATCACGAGACGATCAGAGCATCTGGCGGATAACATGAGATCGAAGAAGTCCACACAAGGCAGATAAGGAGGAGCAGGAGGGTCGAACAAACACAGGACTGCCGCCAAGGAGGCCGCTGTTGGTGTAAGTAAAAGTAAGTGTTGTCATTCTGTCACATCCGTCGTTAGTTAGTCATGTGACCCGTTTGTCACGTTACCGTCAACTACACTCTTTCGCTAAACCTAACTCAGCGGTTTTGTTGCTTAAACCTGTGAAGCAGGAAGTTTAGGATGCGAGAGGTGAACGTAGAGAGTCCTAGTTTGAAGCTTCGGGTCACTGAACAGGCGCATTCCTCTCTGCCATAGAGCTCCAATAGTTTCCGAAATCTATACAAAATAAACTAATCAATGAAGATGATGAGATGTTCCGTCAATATTAATAATAATAGTCGTTTTAAAGAAAGGGAACCAATGTCCTTGGGGCTGAATGCCACAGTTGGAAACTACTGTATTGAGAGTTGTTGTTGTTTTCAACACAATAGAGGTAGACATTGCCCCAATGTGTCGGTGCAAAAGTCTCAGTCTTACCCAGCTTGGAGAAAACGACGCCCGCTCCTTTTTCTTGACACACCGGCCGAAAGACCTGCGGCAGGACGGGGTTGGCGCAGGCGGCCGCAACGCTCGCCCCGACGAGGAGAGGCCTGACGCGGCCGTCTAAATCCATCAGCTCCTTCAGTTGCTTCACTGCCTCCAAGGGGAAGATCCGGTCTCCAACCTGGCAGGTGATGGGAACAAGGACAATGGTGAGGGATGAGAATGACCCTGCAGAAAGTGCAGCTGCTATAGACTGAGAGAGAGAGTGTGCGATAGAGGTCTTGTCCCGGGAATGGCAACAGGTGCAATGTAGACAGGACTGGATAGTCAGAGAACATTTTTTTTCCAACAACGACAAAAACGTCCCCTTGGTGTCAATCACTACTATTTCTAAAATGCATTTAGAAAATAAAAAAAAATAGAGCGAAGATAGAAAGACAGAAACATACAAACATATATAAATGGCAACAGTACTACTCACTTTAACCTGCACACCTATAGCTCCTCTGCACACACACAGCACCACCAGGAGGACGACGCTGAGCACTCTCATTTTCATGATGCAAGACGCTTCTCAGTAGAGAGTAGAGTTTCTTCTGTGGTCGCTGTGTGTCGGCTCTGCCTCTTATAAGAGGTGTCTGGACAGATTAGTCAGTGATTTATTAACAAAGACAACTGACAGGGGGAGGAGAGTAAAGGCAGGTGGGGCGCTGACCGGTCAAAGATAAACCAAAGGCTTGCGCACTGCAAGCGCTTTGGATCCTCTTTTTTAGTTTATAACTATCCTCTAAATTTATTTATAACCTCTATCTCAGCCTTTTATTTCGCTATTGACTTTGGGTGTCACACTAATGCATCTGATGCCTCAGTGCCAGCTAATAAATCCCACCCCGGGTCTCTCTCCCACAGATATTAGTCACACAGCTGTCTGATAAGGAAGCGGCCGTATACGTACTCAGCGGGCCCAAATAGGTCGCTTGTTTGCACGGCTGTGAGATTTGGATATCAGGACGCTTTCGAGAAACAATTGGTAAATCTATGTGTTTGGTTACACACCTTAATGCAAACATGTTGTAAACCTCAAACAGTCAGCATTCCCAGTTAAAAAGATATCACACACTAACTTCCTAATTTCAAAATGCTAGAAATTAAGGAATTAAGGAGTCAGATGCTTTGGTCAACTTTGGTGAAAAGGAGCGACAGATGACAGATAAGAGTCAAACGTGTGGCGTCATTGTGAGTCACGGTCTGCATCCTCACTCTGTGAACTGCTTCTGAGGTCACATCACAGTCACAACGTTGACCAATGTTGGCAGGTTTCACTCTGCAGAGAGAGAAAAAGAGGAAATCAAAGAAGCAGACTTTGCTTGTTCGTATTTTTGGGCCAAACTGGACCAAAGAGACAGGAGATGAAATGAACCGTTGTGGCAATGGATGACATACAAGTAGCAAAGCCTGCAAACATCCACTCGTAGACCACCAAAAATATAAATAAAAAACCTATACATAATATCTGACTTTTCATTTTGTATATTTGGGGACTAGCCACACAATACTATCTATGTGATAAATAAAAATGCCCCTCACGGTCACACAAGTCTAGTAACTTTTTTGTTTCGTTTGGAAAATCAATAGACTAAAATATTTCTAGCGATTATGCACAATAAAACTCTTATGAAGGTCCAGGAGGATATTAAAATACATAATCACAGGGAAGCTTTTGGTCCATATGTATTGATGTGGCTTCTGGGAAAAATTCTGTTTGAAAAAGATCCACGACCCAAAAGATAATGTTCAAGTTTGAGTGATAACATGTTAAATTTACTGAGCTGGTGGTGACATACTGGAAAGTGTTAAAGTAAAGAATGAAAGCACTACTTGGACCATGACAACTCCTGAACTAGACAAGTCAAGGATGTGCAGGACATCCAGCGTGGTTTATGACACACTTTAGTGAGAAAATCCCCCTTAAAGTAGCAGTAGATTTATGCTTCTGGTGTATCAAGGTGAAAGACAATCTGCACAGGAGATCTTCATAAAGAATAATACGTTGATAGCTTTGTTTTAATGGGATGTGTCTGGAATGTTATTTGAAGCTCACTCATGCTTTAAGATAAACATTAGTTCCATTAGTCTGTTCAATCTATTTAAAAAAAAAAAAAAAAAAAAAATATATATATATATATATATATATATATATACTTTATTGGTGGGTATGCTCAATACAGGGATCAGAGAAGAAGTATTTTAATTTTTTGGTGTACATGTTGATCAGTTCATAATAGTAAGGATGAAAATAACAGGAAAGTAACAAACAAAGTAAAATACAAAATAAGAGAAAATACAAATAATAGTAAAAGTAAAAAAATAAACAAAAATAATGTTCAACGTCTGTTCAATCTGAATAAAACAACTGAATCGGAGGTTATTGTTCAGACGCATGGGAGTGGTTCCTTACTTGTTTGTTATCTTTTATTCCATTTATTTCACCTTTATTTTGCAGGGTAAATTCACTGAGCATGAGTACTCTATTACAGCAACGCTCTTGAGCAGTGTAGTTTAATTAAATGCAACTAAATGACCGAAGTGCAGGCTCTGTGCTCCTGCAGCATCGACTGGTTACTGTGTGCCTCAGCGATCGGATGACAGATATGGTCAACAAGGGCTTTGTAGATAAAGTTCCATTTATTCTGTTGCCCAGACACGAGAGGACAACCAGCTCCACCATAGATAGGAGTAATATTAGCACTAATGAGTATAAGTGCAGAGAGACCCAGGTAGCACCATGTTGATAATACAACATCACCATCATTCAGAACTGAGAGAAAAACAATTCAGGGAAAACAGCTCAGGGAAGCTGCTTCTGTTGCTATACGACGCTTTCCGTCTTTTTTTTTTATCAACAATGTATATCTCCTCACATGTCTATATTCTATTTTAAATCCTTCTTTTTACTGCCAGGAGGATTTAAATGTGGAGGAGAGATACTGACTCCCTTTATCAAATTGAATGTATTTTTTTCTCCTATTGCCTATAGCTGTTCAAATATATTCTAATTCGTAATAGTCTCAAAATGTTTTTGTAAACAATGAAAATAAGGGAAAAGTGAAATACCAAAACAATATCGGCATTGTACATTTCTGAAAATCAGCGTTTTTTGTTGTTGCATCAGCTCAGAGATAGTGACGTAGTAGGATGAGCTGCTGCTATTTCAAGTTACGTGGTATTATGACATTATTCTAAACTGTAATAATAACGTGAGAAGTAAGAAAGTCCACTGACTATTTTCCACCAGCAGACAGCCGTTCGTGTGCGAAACCAAAACAAACCCTTGCGCTTGTTACGTAAGAAAGTGGTGCATTTACGCTAGCTGTTACGTAATGATTTTAACAAAAAACATGATATTATTGATCACCATAACCAAGTAGGTTTGTTGGATACAATTATTCCACAATGTTTATTCCGTGGCATTGTGAGTTTTGCAAGAGTTGCTGATCAAACTCAGAAACATCAACATTTATTTAATGCATCCCGTGGTTTCCACAAACGTATAATGCCAATTTTTTATTATTATTTAATTTCCCCTTTAGCTCAACACAAATTCATCATCATTTACCCTGTTGGCATTGCTGTACATACATACTGCACAATGCAGCAACTTCTGTAGCATCTATAATCATGTTGTATCCCTCAGATATGCACACTCAAAATTACATTAATGAACTACCTCCATCAAAGCTGTGAGTATATCGCAGGTGTCAGAGAATCCACTGGCGCCTAATACATCTGTGTAATGAGTTTAGTTTGGCCGAGTCAGATCAGATGCACAGAATAAATTATGAATTTAGAACATGAACATATATGCATATGAGGCTAAAGTTAAGGCGAAGACGGCTTGAATGCAAATGATTACAATGCATTCACACGGCCATATCTGACAAACAAACTCTGATGCACCTGTCTGCTGCTGCAGCAAACCACAGAAAGAGAAAGAAAGTTGAGCATCTAGTACACGTTTTCCAGGAGGAGACCAAAACAGAGATAAAAGGTCAGTAAATAATGACTTTTCATTTGCCAGGTTCCCACAAACTCAACTCCAAAAGTTGCTCTGTGTCTGCTGAAGGTGTTAACATGAACATTATAAGCTACAACGTGAGATGGTTGTGACTTTGTGTCTGTCAGATTTGGTTTGTTTTGGCCCCCGATTGGCCAAAACAATGAAGGTTGCAGCTTTAAGTATGTTTTTTTTAAACAACATATTTTTCTTCTTCTTACAAATGGGAATACAATGCAATAATACTAGCATTAGTGTGTTTGAATAGGCAGGAAACAGCACAATGTACAGATGATATATCAATGAAAGCTTTTTATTCAAAACAATGTTAATAAAAAGAAGAGACATGAGGAAAAAGTAACTTCTCTTTTAAATATGTATACAGTAAAAAGCTTGGCAAGATAGAAATGTAACAAACAGGGGCAATTCCACAAATAAAATGTATGATAAAGAACTGTCAGCAGAACTTCTACAAAGTAACATTACAAAAAAAACATACCTCAGTGTATCTGATTTCATTTCGGGGTATAGTTTTATGTCTAACAGCAACTTTAAAATGCATAAAGTGCCCAATGGGCCAGAGTCCGAGCCTCTGTTTTCAGGTAAAACATAAAGTTATCGTCTCAACATTGCTGGCAAACATTTGAGAAATTCCCTGATATAGCCTTGCGGGGGAGGAGAAGAATCACAAGTCTTAAGCTGGGCAAGATGTTCCTGGCTGGCTGCGTTTTGGTTTAGCAGCCGGTGCAGGCAGCAAAGGCGCAGATCTCACAGACATCCATGGGAACCATACCTGCAATGAAGAGAAAGAAAACAGAAAGACCGTTGAATCACCTGTACATCGATGAGCATGGCTTAAAACTCCATCACAACGTTTCTCCTGTTCCATATATAATGGTCTCACCTAGCCTGGCGAGGGAGGCGGAGGCGCCCCTCTGCCGACAGAGGGGCAGGAACTCCTGCGGCAGCATGGGGTCGGCACAGAGCGACGCAGAGCTGCCCCTGAGGCGAGGGCTTTGTTGTCCTGTCGCAAGGCTGATCTCCGTCAGCTCCTGGAGCCTCTTGACGGCTTCCACAGAGAAAGACAATCCATTCTCCTTGAAGAAAAAAAAAGGAAGATGTTGGTATTAAAGAGCTGCAATTAAACCAAAAGGCCACGGGTTGTCTTCCACGAGAGGACAGCATGCAGGTTTGGTACAAACTCAGAACAACAAGAAAGCCAAACTACAAAGTGCGATCAGTAAGTGCCATCTAAGTGCTATTAAAGTGCTACTACGGCGCTACTTTCCTTGTTAAAAGTGTAGTCGAAAACGATGTATTTTTAGTTAGCGGTGGAAGATGTAGAGACTATCTGCTGTCCTGATGTCAATGGGCAGCTCTTTCCACCGTTGAGGAACCCAACCTGCATGAGCGACGCTATTGTAAAGGCTAGTCAGCCACAAAGAAACGTCAACACTTACTTCGACCTGCACGGCCTCAGCGGTGCAGCCGAGAGCCAGGACGAGGACGGCGATGGTGGCGAGAGCGGCCTTCATGGTGACAGTGGACGGCGGTTGGTCTCTGTTTGTCTGGTGGGTGTTGCTCAGCGGGTGCTCAGCTCAGCGTCTGCTTTCCTTTCGTCCACACGCTTCCTTTTAAACTGTTCTGGCCCCGAAGCCCGGCGGTCATGTGACCAAATGGGAGCAAAGTTTTTCTCACGGGTTAATGAGTAGGGGTTTTACAGAGCCGTAAAGGGAAATTCATAAATCCGTCTTTGGCCTCATCGGATTATATTTATGGACCTGTTTCTTTGCTGAATTGATCACAACTCTGGTTGGTTAAACAGTTACTTCAGTTGCTCCATTGATGATGAAGCCACACCAGCTCATTGTTAGAAGGTTCTGTGACTCACACCTTGGTTTCATGTGGTGGCATGTCTAGCAGACCTTCGTCTATTATATACACAATATACTTTTTAACATTTTGAAACAAGTTTGAACATTGTGCATTAGTGGTTAGAAGCCAGAAATGGCTTATGAAGACATTACTGATTAGATATTAGTAGTCATACTTGACAGGAGGATAAACATATAAAAAGCATAACCAAATTTTGAAAAGAAAACCCATAAAAGTTTCAAGAGAAATAAGTAATTTTAAGATTAATAAAAAATGCGCAAATTGCAAGTTTACAAGTTGAGATGCCCTACAATAAAGTCCATCACGTGTTTTAAAACTTTTTCTAATTTAAAACCTTTGCTAATTTAAGTTCTTTTCAGATGTTTTAATAACAATAATGAAGATGTGGATTGCAGTAAATATAATACTATTTTTAAAAGAAAATCCCATGTTTTATATACAGCATAATACAGACAATATAGGCTGTTGAATGTAATACTGTTTTGCCCAACTTATATTCTGAGTTCAGGAAAACTCACCGAACTGCATCTAGGTTGAAACCACTAAATATATATGCAATAATGAGTTTATC
The DNA here is from genome assembly GCF_910589615.1 of Taurulus bubalis. NCBI lineage: Eukaryota > Metazoa > Chordata > Actinopteri > Perciformes > Cottidae > Taurulus > Taurulus bubalis. The sequence goes on along the minus strand of NC_136593.1, from coordinate 6,334,132 downwards.
CCGTGTGAGTTGCCTGCAGAGCGCTCATTAGCTCGTAGTGTGGAATAATCAGATGGTATTTACTGAAAACTGGCGGATGAGTCCACAACTATTTCTGCTTCTGCTGCAGAAAACCTAATGTTCAGTTCATTTATTTATTAAGCCCTTGAGTCCGTCCAGATCTGAATTAATAATTGGTGACACATGTAAGTTATGAGGATGCTAATGCTTTTAGGCCAACTAGACACTGGCTGTGTTAGAAAACGCTTTCATGAAAGATATTCGTAGATCCCTCTGCAAACAACACAAATATCAGTAGATGCATTTCCCTCGGTGCTTAAGAGTCGTCCTATTAGCAGAAACAAAGCTTTATGAGGTCGATAACACTGCAGATAGCAAAACTATGACCCTCCAGTAATTGCTCTGCCTCTCAAGGTCAGCAATTGACTCGGCTTAATGTGCGCTCCCACATACACAACCAGGGAGATTTTTAATGAGCTCCTTGAACACATTTCTGCAACAGAGCATAAAGGGTGTATCTATCTCTATTATACCAGGGTGGCACATTACAGCTCAGCGGCAATCGTCAAACTTTCATTTCTGTCAGATATAATAGTGACTAAACTATTATATAGTTGTTAATCTGTGAAATTGCAATTTATGAGGTTATTTTTTGCCAATGAAGGATAAGGTGTAATTACATCTGTTGGACTATCAACAGTTCCTCTAAAGAAACCTATACTATAATGACTTGATTCTGCCAACACGTATCTAATGAATTGCTAATTGTTTTTATGAATGCACAACAAAAATCATACCTCTAATATTAACTAACCTCTTGTTGATGAGCGTAACATTTTCTATTTCAAGCCCTTTCTCGTGTCATTACGTATTTGTTTACAAAGCAGATTTAACAAAATAAAAGTAATTTACTTGATTACTGATAACGACAGTGACCACAGACAAATGATTAATTACTAACAAACACACACACACACACACACACACACACACACACACACACACACACACACACACACACACACACACACACACACACACAGTACACCATTGGTTCTACATAAGAAGTGATCGTAGTCGCTGTGACGTTATGGTTTGTGGACTACAGTTCTGAAGCCGTCGCCATCTTGGTTTTTTGTAATCAGAAGGGACATGAGAAGCTGGAGCCGAGTACAACTAAGCGTTAAAGCTCTCAAACTAAAAACACAGACTACTCTCTGACTGGACAACAATGTGACAGCGACCTGTCAATCACAAGGTAGCCCCGCCCTAAAGCATACCCTCTTTATGGTCTAGTTTTCTCTAAATGGGACCAGAATTCACTAAAGGACCATCATGCTGTATTGAAGAAGACTAGATCGAGACCATAAACTCACGTTTACAATGTTTACCGAGGTCATAAATCAAGTGAGAGGGAGAGTCATTTTCTCATAGACGTCTATTTAATCTCTTTTTTTTTTTTTGCCCCCAGAGGAGTCGTCCTCAATGGTTATTAGAAAGAATGCGAAGTTTAAGGCATGGAAAGCAGGAAGATGGGGTTAACAGGGACCCAAAGCTCATTTCCCTTCAAAGTTTAATCCAAGCATCCAGCTCATAGTCCAAAGACACACATGTTGGGTGTGTGAGAGGTATTCTGTTCACATTTTGCGCACAGTGTCGTCTGCATTACTCATCATCGGTTGCACTGCAGCATACACAGTCCATGCAGACGCGTGGGAGTTGTGTATAGCACTGAGATTGCATTGTTAATCAATAACCTTTTTCTTCAGACAGGAAAGGCTTACCGCAACTTTTGAAAGCAGGCCAAAAGGCTGCCCTGCCGTGCCCTGCCGGAAATGTGTGGGTGGTACGCTGTGACGTGGAAGAAATTAAGGCGAGGCGATCCACATTAATAATTTAAGTTTGTTGAAATATTCATAATTTTCGTTCTCGTCATGTGACGTGAAGAAGTGTTTGTGTGAAGGTTGCGGATGATGGATTTTGACATTTCACTGCGCTCCGTAACCCCTGTTCACGTACATTTCCTTCATAATTCAAGCGCGCTATTGATTTGAAGTCATCGTTCGTCGGCGCTTGTCAAAGAGGTGCTTTGTTGAACCCAGAAGTGAAAAATAGTCTCCGAGTCGTGGGAAAAAAAGGCTTTAATTTAGACAGCCGTGAGACGAATGACGCCCATCGAGGCTGGAGGGCGGTAAATCATCAGCCTGAGAGTGAATAGAGTATTTTGGAGTATTTATCTAACCTCCTCTAACCATATAGGCATCTTATAGTGAAGTGGGTCAGCAAGCAGTGTTTCTCCCTCTGGACACTCTTCATGTCTTTAGCTGAGCGTGAACCTGTGACCTTCTGAGAATACAATTATATCGATTCTTTAGACTGGATTTAATTAATGTTTTCGGCCACTTGGAAGCAACAAAACAAGCTCTAAACACAACATTGACACACAGGCACCTTTTAAACTTTTTAAAGTGTTGGCAAACTGTTGCTTTACAGATCCAACACACACAAGTTAATGTTGGCTTCTTTTTAAGTCGTGTTTCTGGCCACTTGGTTAATGTAACTCCAGTATTCACTCTCTTTAATTAAAGCTCGGTTTTTGCTTTTTTAGCAAACTCCTGGAAGCAATAGCTAGCTTCTAAAGGCTCCACGTGAACATAGAGTCAGAGCTTTTTTGGTGACAGTATCATAGAGAAAGAAGCAGCAGAAAAACCCTAAAAACCCTCCGTAGAGCTGAGGTGACCTAATTCTTGCCCGTCACATTGCACGTAATCATCGGACCCATAGTGAAGAGTTTTAAGTCATACAAATGTGCGTGACCTGCTAAATCTGTGATGCTTTATTCTTTGTAAAAAAGTCCATTCCCAAACAAAGAAGAGAAGCAGACGTAAACTGAGGTTCATCACTTGGAACATAATAGGCCTTTGTCAGTAGAAGTGCGTTGATTTTGTTAACCTTCTGCTAGAGATAATTGTGAAAAGATGTCATATGAATAGATGTTCACTGATGAAAATGTATCGAACAAACACCTGCACGTGTTAAACTGAGTTTTTATGTGAAATGACGGAAAACGGCACGTGTCAAAGTCATTTATTTATAGTTTATTATCTGTGAAAATGCTGTAGCACATGATTAATGCACATGTAGAATCTATCGGCAACGAGACAAGACTTAGGTAACACAATCGTTCTAGTCCCTGTTTGTGGTCCGTCGGAGTATTGACCAATTACGTTGAAGCAGGCTTCGGTTTAATGCAGGTAAACAGTCCGTGCAGAGAGACCAAAGAGACACATTGGCCTTAATGTAATTAGGGAACCCACCGACCATGATTGATCTGTTTATTGGTTTAAAGTTGTACTGGCTAATTGTGAAACAATCCGTTGTTACGCGGCGTCACTAAACTCCAACTCCAGTCTCACATCTTAACTTCTTGACTTCCTGTCGAGTCAGGAAGTCAAAACATCGTGTGAGTAATACTTCCGTTATGAGAAGTCCAGATATGAGCTGCCTCATTCCCAGTAGGATGAAAGTAGACACATTTGGCAATCATAGTAGGAGTGGCTGAAGCAGAGACATTACTCATTTCACATATAATGAACACATACACTGTTCGTCAACAGGCTTGGTTGGCTCATTGTATTCATTCTACTCTCATTATTTATTAGTCTGGTTTATTACAGTCATGCTGTAATGCACAGTGGCCACAGATGTTTGTGCAATAATTGCATGCTCTCAGTGATTAAGTCAATATATATATAATAGGGGTGGGCACGTTAACACATTAAAAATGCGTTAACGCAGCAAACTATTACGCATGTGCGCGCACGCTTCCGCAGCCTCAGCGACCGGCATATTGCCAACAGACTGAAGCACATATTGTTCTGTAGTTTCTGTTCTCAGCGAGCAGCGGGTGCTGCCGCGAGCTGCTCCGCCTCACAAAGTGCTCACAGGCGGTCAGTCTCCAAATCCAGATTGAACATTAATCACACATACGCAAAGCCGCCGCTGAGATACCTGTCAGCTGTCCTTCACATCTCCACCTCATTCAACCAGACTTCAGTGCTCTTGTTCAAGCCCACACAGACTGGACTTGCCACAGAAGGAGTGGCTTGTCCCTCACAGGGACCCTTACTACTGAACATGACAAAAGAAGGAGTGTCTTGTCCCTCACAGGGACCCTTACTACTGAACATGACAAAAGAAGGAGTGGCTTGTCCCTCACAGGGACCCTTACTACTGAACATGACAAAAGAAGGAGTGTCTTGTCCCTCACAGGGACCCTTACTACTGAACAGACTGTTTATGTTGTTCCCTGATAAAAGACAAAAGATAAAAGACTTTTCTTCAGCATGATATTAAGCTGTTTTACATTAGAATAAAATAGTCTACAACATCTGAAAATAAATAGAATATTTAATTGAATGTCATATAGCTGCATTACAAAAATTATATACATCTTTTTTTCTTCCCTAGCATATATTTTTGATTTATATACTGTTGTTAACTTGCTGTTGTTCCAGAGTGCCTGTTATATTGTTCTGATAATATTACTTTAAAATAAAAGCGCGCAATACACCAGTTTTTACTTCATTATTGAATTTGGCGCATAATGTGATTAATCGCAGAAGAATCATGCGATTAATCAGTTAAATTTTTTCAACTTTGCCCAGCCTTAATATATATATATATATATATATATATATATATATATATATATATATATATATATATATACCAATGTTTTGAAGCGGATGCGGGCAGCCAGCGGTAACCAGGGAAGGACGCGGAGGAGCGGAGTAGTGTGGGTGAATTTGGGGAGGTTAAAGACCAACATTATTGGAACTTTCTTTCCGAGTATTAGGTGAGAAGATCAACACCGCTGTAATGTCTGTAGGGTCTGTAGTTTTATATTAAATTGTACCGACATGAATGATATTTATTTTCTCACCTAACCTTCGCAAACAAAGCAAACAAAGCATAGATTCTAAAATGTGGAACTATTCTTGTATATGGAACACATTGACATTTAGGAGATACAAAAATGAAATCTGAGTTATTGCATGATCCTTTGAATCCCTAAATGCCAAGCACATAAAAGTGAGTTATATGAAATTAACCAGGTGTCACGACTTATTGTGACCTCTTCTTATCTGAGCCCTTAGGTTTGTAAAAAAGACACTTAACTGTCACGCCGAAAGCTGTAAACTGAGCAAATCTTCCGTGTCAAACATGTTATGTAATAGCACGGCCAATAAAGAGATAGCGAACGGCAACGGCACACTGAAATGTCAAAACACTTGAAATGCAAATGTAGTGCATTTTATCTTTTGGCTTGATTCTAGAAACAGAAATGTCCGAATGTTTTTATTATCGTTATAGGCAAGGACAAACTGGCACACATTGAACTAAGATCTGCTCTGATGCGGGTATCTACATCCCCTCAATAACAAAAAAAGAGGAAAAGACGGCAAAGAAATATCAAAAGGGGCTTAAGACCCCGCGCTTCCAGCCACTTGCCGCTATCTGCTGAAATGAGGTCCGCGGCGAGGAATCAGAAAGCAATCAGCCCTAAAGCCCGAAAACAAAGGGTGTCTTCACACCCTGATTGGTCAAGAGGGGAAATGCACCAAGCTGCTATCAATTCTTAATTAGGAGCCGGTCTCCACACACCCTGCTGCACAACACGTGATGTGAACAACCCTCCAGTCAACGGCTCGGCTCGATAGACCCTTTTCACAGCGTGACATTTTGACATATCAGAGCACACAACAGGTGTAATGGACTCAATTAATTATGGTCACATTCTGCGTTGTGTGCCCAGCATGCACAGCACCAGGGCCACGGACAACTGAAAAAATGCACAGGGTTATAATTAATGTCGTTAATTAACTTAATTAATGTCGTGCACATGTGGCTGCTGTGGAAAAGGGGAAACGACAGCAAGGGAGCTGCTCTCATGCTGTTAAACATTAATGCATGTCGTGTAGTTTTCTGTGTTATTGTTCACTGCTTATCACCTTGTTGTAAATGAATGTGGGGTTTCCTTTTATTTATACCTGTTATCATTTAGTTGGAGTACACTGGCTGATACAGCTCAAAGAGCATGACCAGGTGGGCGTCACCCCTAGGACTGTGTTTTAAGAGGAACTGCTGCAGGAATATCTCAGCTACAGATTAATTAAGGGAACAAAATCAAGAAAAAGAAGAAGAAGAAGAAGAGGAAGAAGAAGAAGAAGAAGAAGAAGAAGAAGAAGAAGAAGAAGAAGAAGAAGAAGAAGAAGAAGAAGAAGAAATACAATCTCATTCATTTCTAATTAGTTTGATGAAGCTGTAAGTTGTATTTACTAGTTGTATTTACAAGCGATTGTTTAAATGAGCATGCTGCATGACAGGTTGTATATTAATATATTAATTATGCCAGCTAATTTGCTGCTATGCACCATAGCTTCAGTCCTCGGCTATCGTTCATCAGCTCTGACACGTCGTTCTAAGTCCTTACTTTCATGAACCTTCTGTCTGAATGAGGTCACACAACACGTAAAGAGATGAATATACAGTATACATTTGGGGATTTGAGGAATTTAAGAAATACACACAAAAAAAAATCTCAATAGAAAGAAATGAGAAAAAACAAACATCTTCGTTATTACTGCATCAATTTGGATCAACAAATAAATACAAATCTATAAACATGTTTATAGATTTTCCCGCCCCGTGGTCCGTATCAACATTGCTTCACAGTCTGGTCACGGCGTAAAGAAATGGATTGTGTTATGGAGGGTCTCTTTACTAATGATGTGTTTTACGCTGAAGTTTACACCCCAACGGTGGCGGCTTTACTACGACGTCATAAATTAAAACAGATGACTCATCCAGACCCTGCAGACTAAAGCTGTGGGGTTTATCAGGAGTGTCAGATTTACACCCGAGCGATAATAAATCAGCGTTGTTTATTTTCCCTGCAGGCTGGACGTCATACACTGTTAGTGGTTCCCATCAATATTCCCATCACCTTAAACTCAAATATACATGTGAGTGAAAACAATACCAATAGATTAGCAAAAAGAGACGAAGCATGTTTATTGTACTTTATTCTTTAAATGCAGTCTTCTGCATAATGGGACTTTGTTTTAATACTTGATATCAATGACTTTGGAGCCAACTGTCTAATAATAATGAAAGTTATTGTGACCTGTTTGTGTGATGGTAGATGTAGTCCTGTGGTTAGTTATTTTAGTTTGGAGAAACATCACAAAATGATTAATACAATACTTGTATTTAGTTGTTAATAAAAATGACCTGATAAGTTTATCTATTTGGGCCATTTAAGTATTCCAATAAAACATTAACCGATTTTTAATATTTACTCTCTGGTTGAACTGGTTACAAGCAGGACTGGATTAATATTGAATTCAAGTTAAAAAAGCAAACATTCGGGAACTTCTCAAGTTTAGAAATCACAAACATACACACAGGAAATATTCACAATCAGATGACATATATACGTTATGCACAAAGATAATGACACAAGACTAAAATAAGATTTTAACCTTGCAGATCTGGTTACATCTGAAGTGGGCGTGGGTGTTATCTCATCTGTTATGATCATTTAAAAAGGAGCTGTGTCAGTGTATGCCCGGCACAAAACAATTAGAGCCGTCTTCATCTGATCAAGTGAAGTAACGTCTTATCTCGGTTTAGTGTTCTGCTCAGCTGCAGCTCCCTCACACTGGGGCTTATGCTCAGACTGCACTGTGTGTTTGTTTGTTATTATTATTATTATTATTTGTTGATGTGAGGATGATCCACGTGTGCAGGCATGATTGGGCTATGGATATGAGATCATATGAAAAATCATTGGTCCCTGAGCAAGATGTGCTTTGGATAACCCCCAATATCTTAAGAACACTTAAGAATGTGGCTCACATGACATTTACAGCTTTATCTTTTTATAGTTATTACTCCTAATTATCAAGCGGTATAAAATTCAATCTATTCGATCCACAGCGGATTGATTTTAGCGACGCCAAACAAGTTGTAAAACATGAAAAACAAATACTGCTCAATAACAACGTGATAATATGTTGTAGGGACATTTCCTTAATGATCCTGACGGGTGAGACTTTGCCTGATATTTTTCGATGTATTGACATTTGGACAGACTGCAATGGATCTGAAATAAGTGGCAAAGTCTGATTGAGAGATGAGAGGAACTGCTGCAAGAGTATCTCAGGTACAGATTATTCTAGGGAAGAACAAGAAATACAACAAGAATAACAAGAACAAGGAGAAATAAAATCTCATTAATTTCTAATGAGATAGTTTAATGAATCTGTACATTTAATTTACAAGCTGTTGTTTAAATGAGCTGACTCTATAATAACTTATATATTAATTATCCCAATGGATTTGGTGCCATGCGCCATCTCTTCTGTCCTCAGCAAACCTTCCTCAGCTCTGACGTGTGTATAACTTCTCTGTTGACAATGTTTCAAATTGAAATTTGTCCAATAAATTCAAACAGCCTTTTTCAAATGGAGATTAAGTGAATGGTGTGAATTTTCATATTCTATTTACCATGATGTCAACCCATAAAGAGCCCGGTCAAGCAGTGAGTGCTGCGTTGCTCTGGTTACCGACTACACACACAATGACAAAACAGCCACTCGGGGGGAAAAAATCATTTGAGATTGCAGTGCCTTTAAAAAAAGCTAAAGCTGTTAAAGCCTTTGATTTTTCGCTCGAGGTATTACGTGAGCTGATGGCTGCACCGCTTCTCATATGAGTCAATCATAAGCAGTTTTATTGAGGGATCAAAACAAGGCTTTAAGTCTTGCATGTTTGTGCATTCATCGAATTTTATATTAAGGCAGACAATCCCGACGTTTTCTTTTTCTGGAAATCAGCACCTTAATTTAATTTACGTCCTCTGGGACATTTCGGAACCTTTTCATCGACGCTTGTGAAACACGTCCTTGTGGTAAAGATAAGAGGAACTGCTGCAAGACGTCTTTTACAGTTATTACACGTTCATGTTAACCATGAAAGCATGAACGAAAGAGAAGGACATTTACAGCACGTCTTGCAAAAGAAAGCATTGGAAAGTAACCCTAACCTCAACCCTAGGCCAGTGTTTTTCAACCATTTTTGAGCTGCGGCACATTTTCTACAATAAAAAAATACCAACAACCCAAAAAGTTACAAAATGTCACATTGTAGCATAATACAGCATATATGGGAGGTAATTATTGTGGAACCTACTGGCACGGAAGTATGTTTCTTTACTAGGCCAGCCACTCTATTGCAAGCTCAGGTAATGGAAAATGATTTGCGATTAAGTGAAATTGGATATTTCCCCACGGCACACCTGACTATCTCTCACGGCACTGCGGCACAGTGGATGAAAATCACTGTCCTAGGCGACATGCTTGTCTGGCTTTCTGTTGATGGGCACATTCAAAATTTGTCAAGAAAGGTGGGACAAACTTGGAGAGCTCCTTAGCCTCAATAATGGTAGCTTAATTCCACCAGGTGTACAAATAGTATTTCTTGGGCATGAATAACATCGTCTGGTTGCATTAAAGTGGGTTACATCTCCTCCGTCTGAACCTTTCTGGCGTCTGTAGCTCATGGGGAGAGTGGTCGTCCTGAAACCACAAGGTAGCTGGCTCGATTCCCGGTCTCCCCATAGTTTTCATGTCGAAGTGTCCTTGAGCAAGACACTGAACCGCCAGTGGCTCCCCGGGAATCTCACGGCAGCCCACTGCTCCCTAATCACCTAGGATGAATCATTTCCCCAAGAGAATTAATAAAGGATAATTTATTCTTTAATATGTCACACTTCAAATACTTGTACACCCAAAGTGTGTCAAACCACATCTTTTTATGCTCAGTAGCATCAACACCGGGACAACCTGGACAAACTGCATGGCCAAACGTATTGTATGTGGATACTCGATCACCACATGGGATTGTTAAATATCTCATCCTAAATGGGCATTACTTTGCTGCAACAACAGTCTCGTGAGTTTGCCCACAATTTCATTTCCTCCTCAAGGTGTTGGATGTGTTGAGGTCTGGGCTCTGTGCAGGAAAAAACTACTTCTTTCATGCCAAACAAGCCTTTTCTTTGTGGATGTTGAAACAGGAGCCAGCCTTCTTTAAAGCGGAAGTTCTTGTTGTTGTTGGTTAGTTGGAATCACACTTTCATCCAAATTATCACCAACAACAGATTTGGAGCAGAATCAGGAATAATTTGGAATCCTGTTCCTGTCCATTTATTGAATGTAGGTCACATACTCATTCTCCTCAAGCTCTATTTTGCTTTCCACCAACGTCTGAGGGAAATGTCTGGCTCTTTATTGGCTCAATGCTCCAGAATATTCACGAGCTATGTTGCTGCCTGTGTCAGCCTGCCGGTAAGTGCTGAGCAGGCAGCACATTGTGAGCTTATCTGAACTTCTGCTTCTGCTGAAAACAGCTGGTGCTGCAGCTGGAGACGAGGCAGAGAGAGTGATGACAGTGACGCACCATCGAAAAACAGCACACACACAAACACACACACATTACTTCTGGATGTGTGTGCAGTCGGTCACAACCTGATCGTACTGTGCCCTCTGTTGGCGCCCCGAGGAGTCGAGGGCAACAACTTTGTCGAGCTGAAAGAGCGCCTGCTTGTTCAACCGCTGCTGTCAACTAAACAACTCTTGCTGAAATGAGATATTGTCGGACAATGATGTGACATTCCATTATCTTTCATGACAGAAAAATATCGATCCCTTCGATAAATAGCTTTTTTTTGCCAGGTAAACACATCAATTGCATTAATGCAGTGTTTTTCTCAGAGCCTATAAAGGACTCTTGTCCTGACATGACTATTATTAAAATTGTTATGACATTTCAAGGTTGCAAGTTATAGCTCTTCCTGTGAGAGTTGCATAGCGACCAGCATTTGATGTAAATAGCAGATGTAGGATGAATATTCAACTGCAATAAATAAGCTGCTGGGTCTCTTTTTGACCTCCTGTTATCTTAGCAACCTGAAATATTTTATTTCATATGTCTTGCTGATTTATTACGCCTGTATCCATTTTGAATAATTTACTTTAAATGTGTGTTTAAGTTCATGTTGTTATTCCAATGTTTAAGAACATTAATGACCTGTACACATACTGACTGTGAAGGGAAGAAAGCATTGTCTCTTCAGAAGAGAGCGCTGTCTCTTTAAGAGAGAAGTTAGGAAGACGTGCAGTATGCAGGCTGAAGACAAAAACGTGTGCTCGTGTTTAACCTGGGATTAGTTTTAATAAAAATTGCAAACCGAAGAAGGACGAGTTTGTGGACAGTTCGTTTTAAGAGTGCAACAATAACACGACTTTAGAAACATGCACCGTAAAAGTTCAGGTAATAAAGCAAGACCAATAATGCAGCTATAATACATTTGTTTGTATTAAAAGCTACTATTAGGAACTTTCATTCATAGTTGATTTTGGCGGTCCTTGTGGACAAAAGTGGTAGTAGTTCCGAGCACCAGAGTCCCTTGAGAAAACCCCTCAGAGGAGCACTTTTTCCAAAAGATTCATCACACTCCGCTGTCACCAGGACCGTTACAGGAGTCAGACGTTACAATAAGTCACCGCTTGCCAGATCCTCTGTTGACTGATTGATTAATCACATATATATTTTGCACAAAAGAAAAAACATATCTGCTGTACATATCTCATCCCAGCTATGTTTCTTTTCTTTTTCTTTTTCTTATTGTATATATTTTGTCTTTCATCCCTGTTGTTTTTATATATTTATTTAAAGTATATTTTCATTCATTCATTTTACTGCAGCGGGGTCTAAAAGTCTTCCCCGCTCAGTCCTGGTCTTGGTTCTCCGGTGCCTCCCTTCCCTCCAGCGGAACCATCAATACAGGGTCTTCTGCAGCGTGTTTGTGTTTGCAGCAACGCAGCGAGGCAAAGCTCGTGGCCGGAGGAGGAGATATTGCTGGGCGTGGAGCGCTCCTCGCCTCATTGGAGCTCTAACTGCAGGTCGAAGGCGGCAGCAAAGCCAGACCTCTCTGTCCATGGTGGGTTGGTGCCGAAGGCCCCGATGGAGTCGGAGCTGGAGGAGGAACCTGCATGATTTCATCTAATCCAACCCAGTGGCACAGATGAATGATTTAATGAAGCGTTAAAAATACCTGAGAAATAGCCAATCTTCTCATTGATGGTCTCACTAACGTATTTAGGTCACATAAAAGCATCAGTATTAAATTGAGAATGTTTCATGACCGGTTAAAAGTTCCTCACAGTAACTCCGATAATGACGAATCCTCTATTTGTTTCCAGCGGGAATTTTAAGGGCTACTCAATATATGGCAACATTTTCCTCTGCATTAAATAGGTTCTCAATAGTCTTAATTGTCATTAATTATTGTAAATTAAAAAAGGAGACAAAAACAATGAATCGCCACATTAAATAAAACAACACTTTCTTTAGTGATAACAGACACAGCATGCAATGGGTTTTAAAAAGGCAATGACTGCACTAACACAGGGCCTTAATGCAGTATTCATCACACAGCATGTGGAGAGCCACACCAGCACGGGATACTAATAAGAATCGCAACTTCTGCATATTGCTTTAAAAAGTCATATTCTATGAGGAGGGAATTTGAAGTAAGTAGGTCATTTTAGCAGGATAGACTATACACACAGAAATGCAGTCAAGTCAAAATTGGACATCAAAATGTTGCCAGAGCAGATTAATGCACACACCAATGAAACACCGCTGTTTTATTACATTTGTTGTTGCTGTGAAACTCTAGAAATTGAAACTACAAATTGAACCTGTTTTAAAAAGAATGTTTTCTGGGGAAGCAGGGACAATCAAACATCTATGTGGTCGACAGGAAATATCTCCTTTTGTGTTTGATTTGTATTTATACGTTAAAGTACAAGAATAAGTTGAAATAATATCAGGTCCTCATACACTCAAAATGTAAAGCTTTTTCCATGTTTGAGAGAAAATGTAAATATATAAGTGACAGGAGCTAGTATATTATTAGCTGTGGGGCTTTAAGTAAAGACAGCGACTCTCAGGTCTGATAATCACTACAAATTAAACTGACAGCTGAAATTCTATGTTCAACACAGACGTGCAGATTTACATTATAATAGCTATCTGAAGCGTAGTTGTACAGTTTAAACACACACACACACACACACACACATACACTATATTTCACACCAACATGTCAGTCACAATGCCGGAATATATGCAAGCGCCTTAGTAGCAGCAGCCAGCAACAGTTGTGCTCTTCCTGTTATAATTTTTAGTTTTTTAGTTTAAAAGTTAATCCCACGATACTGTGGAAAGTTTTCTTGCATTGGACGACACACATTGTTTTTTTTTTATCATTACAACTAAACTCCTTACATGGACATGACTCTTACTACTACACCCATACTTCAGATCTCATGCTGTGTTAAGCAACCCGCCTAGACTCATCCCTACTGTTAACCTGTGTATATTGTTATGACACTGTTGGTTTCGCTGTAAATTAGAGTTGGATGGGCAGAATTTGTTGTGTTGGGAGTACAGAAAGCAAAGCTTAGTGTTATCTTCAAGATTTTCAATGGAATGGAATATTTCGCTGATTTCGCCAATGTGGATGAGGTCTTTGAATTATGCTGATTTTCAGATTTCACAACGAGTGGAACACAATAACAAACAGAGAAAACAAAGGTAAGAAAAGTCGTTTTATTTCTCTGGAGGGTCCAACACAAAATCACTGGCAAAGAAAGCACAGAGGCGCCTCTACTTCCTCTGAAAACTGAGGAAAGCAGGAAGCCCCCCCCCCCCACCCATCATGAGCACCTTTTACCGTGGCACCATCGAGAGCATCCTGACCAACTGCATCACTGTGTGGGGCGGAAGCTGCACAGACTACAGCAGGAAAGCACTGCAGCGCATACACGGATCATTGGTGCCTCACCCCCCCTGCAGGACACATACAACACCCGCCTCACCCGCAAAGTGACCACGATTGTGAGCGACCCCTGCCACCCCTCACACGGTCTCCTCAGCCTCCTGCCCTCCGGGAGGAGACACCGGAGCCTCCGGGCTCGCACCACCAGGCTGTCCAACAGCGTCATTCACCAGGCTGTCAGGGAGCTGAACTCTCTGCCCACCCTCCCACTCCCATAGAGACTCATGTTCTCTGCTGCTAAACTCTGTCTGATAGTTTCCTAATTTGTGTTCTTTAATTTATGTTGTTTATTTATGCTGTCTATATGTTGTTCTATTTTTTAACTTTTAACTGTTGCACTATTCACTTTATGTCAGACAGAAGAGAAACACAATTTCTCATCTTCTGTATGTTTGCACAAATGGAAGAAGTGACACATAAAACTGACTTTGACTTTGATTTCATAATGTTGTCGGGCACTTAAAATAACAATCTGAACTTGTCAGTGGCGGAAAAAAAGCACTTTCATTGATCGTAATATTTATTATATTTATTATATATATATATATATATATATATTATATATTATATATATATATATATTATATATTTAATATTTATTACATGATGGTGCGTTTAAAAATAGCTGGGATTATTCAGAATCACATAATTGCTATCCTCTATCTACTGCATATAAACAGAATGTATTTTTATAAAATGTTGTGCAGTGGACAGTTCAGAAGTTATTTTGGAAAGAACTAAAATCCTGCAACTATTCAAACATCTGATAACCCCCACAAAATGATGTGAACTTCCTGCTATAGCTCAGTGTTTATTTTTGAATAAATTGATGTTGCATTTCTCAGATAACCGTAACTCTGCTACTCAGGTCACATGTTGTGAAAATGGAAGATGGTCCTTCTGCTGTTAATACAAATCAATGAGATCCCACTGAGATTGTGCTTCATTTTGATGCACAACAAAACGCAAACACGGTGTGAAATTGCCTCCTCCGGTGTGCCGGATCTGTTTCAAAAGGACTGAGGCAACATTGCACACGACAACGTGACCAACATCTCTCATCATCGTGCAGGGAGGAAGTCTCCAGCCATTCTTGACCTGTAACAAGATTACTGTAGAATTTACAGTAAGTAGCTGGCAGCAATTAGCAAGTAAGTAGCTGTAGTATATTTCACAGTATGCTTACTGCAAAATGAACCACAGTACCTGAAATACTGTAGTATTTTTTACAGTAATAGTCTCAGCACCGTCATTGTTAGTACAGTAGTTATGAAAATACTGTACTTGTCATCACAGTAACCGTGTACAGTTTACAGCAAATCCTAGACTACTGTAACATGCATCACTGTATTCATTTTAATACTGTACACACATACATACTGTAAAATGAAGACACAGTTTTTTTCAACAAAAGTCATTTATTTTAATATTTCAACATTTTAAATAAAACATTTACATTTAGTTAAAAAAATGGAAACAACAACCTTTTTTATGGTATTCTTGAACATACAACATTTTAAATGTTCCTCTTTCTTCAAGTTACGATGACAATTTAAACATGTTTTAAATTCAAGGACTGGAAGCAATAAAATATTCAGTTCAAGGGGGAAATCAATAAAAACAATTTCAACTGAAAAAAGTAATTGTAGTACAATAAAAAGTCCATGACTGACTTTACTGTATTGAACTGGAATCCTCTCCCTGGGCGGTCGTCTTCTCCATGAACTGGAGTCTCTTCCTGAACTGGAGTCTTCTTCCTGGAAAGGAGTCCTCTTCCCTGCAGTGGAAGGACAGAGAGACATTGGTTACCGATTGCCATTAGAAATACCACAATATGTTTCTACCAATGACATGTCAGCCTATGTGGTATTTTGTCTGGTACTGGGATCTCACCAACATGATGAGCCTTGAGGCTCAGCAGGAACACCTGGGTCTCAACATCAGCCTGGTGGAGGTTTCCTGCAACACAAAATAAACAGACAATAGTACTGTATTTATTAGGAGAGACATGAAAGAAACCCTTACTTTGATGTTCCAGGTGTATTTAGGGGGAAAGTGAGAAGATAAGCATTGTTTAGTCTGGAAGGTGTGGTTCACGTGGCCACATGAAGCAGGATAGAGATGGTTCCCATAACAAACACCTGCTCTTTTGGCTTGAAGTTTGAAATGTGTGTGTGTGAGAGGGAGAGAGAGAGACAGAGAGAGAGAGAGAGAGAGAGAGGTGGAGGGGTTGGAATATGATCAGCAATTGTATATGTTCAAATGCCTTGTGTGGAGGATATCATAAGGTCTTGAGGCAATCAGATGTGAAACACAATATTTACGGCGTCACACATAAACAATTCCAATTCATTTGTATCAACTATATAAAGCCAAATGATTTATATCACAATTTAAAGTGCAAATGCTATATTTTGGTAATATTAGTAACACTAACGTTAGCTTTCTAGTGCAGGAAAGTGTCCCTACTTCCCTCTTAAAGTCACGTAGCGTTACACGTGACTTTACTTGAGAAGACTGTGCTGTCATTGTGCTGTAATTAATGTACATTTGCAAATTGCTGGCAAAAAGGAAATATGAAGGAATAATAATGAGCTTCGTTACCTTGCTGTTGCTGAAGTTGAAGTGGACTCTGGTCAGAAATGTTGTAGCTCTTGCTCCAAAATGTTGAGAGAAGCCTCTCCTTCCTCTCCTCGTCGAGAGAAGCAAGTGTCCATCGGCCCACGACGTTATAGTTACTGTCATCTTTTGTGTAACACAATGTCGCTTTTCCCCTCTGTCTGAGTGACAGCTAAACCTGTGTTGAAAATAATGTTAAAACGGATTATGGTGTATTCCCGCTCAAAATTGCTGTATTGTGATATTGTATATTACCAGTTAATTCTACCAGAGGACACACAACTCCTCCTCATGCTGGATTACTTAGGCTAACAGTGAATGAGAACAGCCTTAGAGATAGCAACACAAAGATTGTGTATTTATAAAACTGTAACTTTGGAAGATATCCAATGGATTTGGCTGAAGCCGACTATTGAAGCCTTATATTAACTTTAGACAAACCATGGAATATTTCGAAAATGTTGCACATATTGGGAGAACATTCGTAAGGGATCTCTTCATGGTGCAAGCTGCTTGTTGGACCCATCCACCATCCCTCCCTCCTAAGATCTCATGCACTTTACCACTCGTGCACTTATGCAGTCCTAATGTGTGTCAAGATTTTATTTTTGTAAAAACAAAAAACACAAGAGGGTTATTCCTGTGAAGTTTGAGTAGCTGCAACCTTTTAGACTATGTGTGTTATTTCTCATTCACCTTAATTTCTCTTATTTGTTGTTGTCATTCACTGAACAACCTTGTGCGTCCTACCTCTCAAACCGGCTATATATATATATATATATATATATATATATATATATATATATATATATAGGCTTAATCAAGTGGGCAGACCTCGATCTCTCTCTCTCTCTCTCTCCCCCTGCCGCTCTCTCTACCCCCCTCCTCTCCTCTCCTCTCTCTCTCTCTCTACAGCTTTTCTGTACCTCATCAGTTTATTCTCTGGCACGTCCTCCTCCGGTCGCCTCTCCTCAGAAGCGCATCCAAGAACTTTTGCATTTGCTGTTTTGTTTTCTGCGGTTTTCTTCACCTCTTTTTGCTTCCTCATTTCCAATCATGATCAGAGCGCGATATAAGAAGGGGGTTGCACACCAGCAGCGTCAAGGTGAGCTTTATTTATATCTCAAATATGTTAAGGATGCTATGTAAGTGATCAAAACCATGTATTCTGTAGGATGTATTAGTGTTGCATATCTCTTTTTTGGTGCTTTTTGACCACCTTAAACTCCTTGACAATAGTCCTCATATCATAATAATTGACATAATTGACAAAAAAAGATAATCAAAATGTCACAGTTAGATCCCAGACTGGTCGGAGGGGAACATTATGTGTCTCTCAGGTGAACTCAAACAATGCAGCTCACAGCTGTGGCTGTATTAGTCACACCGACTTGGATTTCCAGGGTGATGCATGGAATGTGGGGACATAATGAACCTTGTAGAGCACGCCTCTGCCGCCGATCAGTGCAGTGTATGTACTGCCAATTACCCCCAAGTCTGTTGATGATAATGATTTTCACCATATTGGTGAGGCAGAAAAAGCAATGATCCTCACCAGTCAAGGGGAATTACCATTTGCTTTTTAGGTTAATTTGTTTTCTCGACAAAACATATTTTTACTTATTCGTGGCCGACAGCAAATTGTCTTTTGTCATAAGGTAATTAAGACAAAATTAGATTTGATGTTGCTGCAGTTCCTGTCTGTTTCTTTGTTCTGCATAAATGTTTACTTTAGCTCACATCAAATCGTTTCTACTTCTCAAAATAGAAAGAGTCGCTGTTTTTTGTATTCAAATCTTATTGAAAACCTAATATCTTTGAGTTTTTGGATTGATATTTGGTTAAAACAAGGAATATGAAGATGCCATGCGTTATATAGACCAAGGATTAATCAGGAAAGTAATGGTAAGATTAATGAAAACAATCAGTAGTTGCAGCCTATGGTGATATGTATTTCTGGTTTAATTAAGAAATATCCTTAATTTTAAGCTTGATAGGGTTTAATATGAATTAATTAGATCTCAAGTTCTGGAGTTTCTGTGAATCACTGAGTTTAAAAGTATGATTTGTGAAACGAGAAGAAATGTTAATCTGAAGTTTGACCCCAATAATTATCACACAGCCGCAACTCAAATGCAATCCTCTTCTGGTGGCAATGTGTTTTTCATCTTCCTATTATCTCTTTTTCACGGCAGGCCCCCGGTGGTGAACAAACCCTGAAACCGGCGCAGGATGTGTTGACATCTCCTCGTTGTTCCTCCAGTTTTCCTCTCTGAAATGGATTCCTTGTTGCAGGGCTCCCCTTGGAACGCATCCTTGCTGTTGCACAACGCCAGTATGCTGCTAAACGCCACTGGGAATTACACCATCGATCAATTCATTGAACTCAACCTCTTTGAAATCCTGGGTCCAAAACGATCTCCCTTCTTCCTCCCCGTCAGCAGTGTTTACCTCCTCATCTTCCTCGTCGGCTTGTCTGGGAATCTGCTCACATGTGCGGTGATCGCGAAGCACAAGAAGATGCGGAACCCCACCAACCTCTACCTGGTGAGCCTCGCCGTGTCGGACCTCCTCGTGCTGCTGTTCGGCATGCCTCTGGAGATCTACGACCTTTGGCACAACTACCCGTTCCCCTTTGGCGAGGGCGGCTGCTACTTCAAGACCTTCCTCTTCGAGACGGTCTGCTTCGCCTCGATCCTCAACGTCACGGCGCTGAGCGTGGAGAGGTACATAGCCGTGGTGTACCCGCTCAAAACGCGCTACCTGTCGACCAACCAGCACGCCAAGCGGGTCATCACCATCGTGTGGGCGGTTTCCATGACGTGTGCCATCCCCAACACCTCCCTGCACGGCATCTTCTACGTCCCGGAAAGAATGGAGGAGTCGGCGATATGCACTGTGCTGAAGCCCCTGTGGATCTATAACATGGTCATGCAGATCACCACCGTGTGCTTCTACTTTGTGCCGATGATGGTGATCAGCGTGCTGTACCTGGTGATGGGCCTTCACTTGTGCCGGGAGAGGCGGCAGCCCGGCGGAGACCTGGGAAAGAACTGCAGCAGCGTCATTCGAAGGAAGATCAGCGTGAACGGACGTAGGAGACAAATCAACAAGATGCTCAGTGAGTTTCTTTGTCCCCCGAACGGGTATTACCGAGAAATGTCGTCGCATTCTGCCGTCAGATCCCTTCTAATCTGTGATATCAATGCCAAGACATGTGCCCAAAGACAGCATTTACAGTCCCCTGGTGTTATTTGTGTTTTCCTTTGTGTGGATCATTTATTCTGGAGTTAGTCACATCCGCTCAGCTTTGTGGCTTTATGAGGTTTTATGTAGGTCTTACAGTCCATCTAACCCATCTAATTGATTCCTTTTACCTCCACCGCATTCAACAAGTTCCAATGAGTCATCTCAAAAGGACATGAAAACCTTTTTACCCTAATCAGTTTGCTACTCCAAGTGATGCATTCTCACATAACCGACAAGGTTCGAGCATTTATTGTTTGGTATTTCCACAGCCAATGTATTATTATAAAAGTGGTTGATTATGTTGCCAAGGAGACGCAACTGTCAGTCAAATCTGACCACAAACAACACGCAGACCCCACGATGCTTGCTTATGAGTTTTTTAGTGTTATAATATTGTTTGTTTATAACTAAGAATGTTTTAGCAGGTTAACAGCAGTCAGTGGGTCAACCACTTTGATTCACCACTGAATTTTCCCATTATTTATCCAGGATTCTCCCATTGAGATTTTAAATATCTTTTTCAGTAGATTCCTAGGCAAGATTGCAGCAAACGTAAAAGCCACATAGAAACACGGATAACAGACTTAAAAACAAAACAGTAAACATTTTAAACAACATTAAAACACATGAAAAATCACATCAAAGAGACTCCAGACTTAGAATAAATATCTCAAAAACTATTGGAAGAATTCCCATATAGCTATTTACATACATTTTAGTAAATTGATGGATAGATTTCTCTCAGCACCACCGCAAATAATTGTTCTTCTCTCATTATGAATTACAATAACTTTTGTGATCACTTAACTTTTCCTCATGCACCATCATGAGGGCAACATTTAAATATTTTCAATATTTTAATTTTATGTTTAAAATGGCTGTGATAACTTAATTGGTTATGAAGCAGTCTCATCAGACTGTTAAACAATGTAAAATGAGCAGTTTGCTAAAGGGCATGTGGTGCTCAGAAACACTACCACCTTCGTCCACAGGGGCCGCCAAAACCAACCCAAAGCGAAAATTCCTTGTTGTAGCTTCAACCAAATACTGGTAAAACTAATGGCATTCCCATCAGCCTCAGCTTCTCTTGGTGTTTAGTGCTAATTGGTAAATGTTAGCACGCTAACAGGCTAAACTGAGATGGAGAACATAGTCAACATTGAATGCAAAAACATCAAAATGTTAGCACAAGGCTCACAGAGCAAGTTTGAGTTTGAACTGTTAGCAAATTTATGCCATTTTTTATGAAGTGATGCACAAATGGAGGTTTTTCATCTCGGTTTGGAACGTTTCACTCAGTCTGAACATCATATAGCTTCAGTGGAGACCTGGAAGAAGATGAATCAGAATATAAAAGTGAATCCGCCAAACAACATCGATTGAAGGGAAAAAGTGAAACAACTCTTCTCACAAACTCTCTGGTTGGTAACAGAGAGACTAAGCATCACATTTATAAATATCTCTCAAAGTGTGATGTGCCAACAAGCTTCCAAAAAAAGCCAGTTAGCTTGATGCCATATGCCCACCATCATAAACAGCCAAACCTCCTTCAGTGAGAACACCTCAGAGCATCATGCATGGCTTATTAAGAGAGGAATGTAATGAGACTTTATCGCCATTACATGCCGCTCAGAGCGACACACTTAGCGTGAAATGACCATCCCATATTTTTCCCAAGACATTGTGCACTTGTCTGCTGAGTTTAATCTTTTTGGCCTCCTTAACAGCCACTGTGGCAATTATAAGACAGTTGCTTCAAAGACATTAGGCAACCTGATTAAGAGTGTTAGTAAACAAGTGATGCAAACAATTATATTATTTATTGGATAATCTGTCTGTCATTTTCTTGAGTCATTGATTTCCTAAGGGAAGTACATTGTATGTCTCCACAGCCCATATAGTATGTATTTTAAATTGCCTGTTTTAGAAATTGGATTATATTCCAAAACCCAAAGATATTCAGTTTACTTTCATATATGACAAAGATAATCATCAAATGTTTGACATTTTTTTGTTTGAAAGAGGACTACAATTATTCATCGATTTTCAAAATAGTTTTCTGAAGATTGACAAATTGATTAATCATTATATTTCATGGTTAAGTTTAGTGTGGGGACAGGCTAAAATAAAAAATAAAATGTGTTCATGTTCTAGGCAGTTTTACATTATGTATCTTCAAATTGCAACTAGGGAGCACTCATTACTGCTTGGTAAAATAATGTATTCAACAGATACGTGTCATGCATATTTATGCATGTGATTTCCTGGGGACAGAAAAGGCACCAATTTGGTTGATGGTCATTTTGCAGCTCTACATTGGAGCATCTTTCTTACACAGCTACACATTTATCTAATGTTTGGTAACATCAGCAAATAACAGCCACCGTAAGCTACTGGTCGCACTAATTAAGTCTGTATAATAAAGAGTAATGAAGAGAATATTGGTGTTGGTTTTATTCCTGAAATAAACTTAGCTCATTTGTCATTATAGTTTATTTTGAAGTGCAATGTGCAAGGGAAAACTACAAAGATCTTATACTAGACTATTGTCTTTCCACTCAGTCCCTTTTCTATCTTCTTCTAATTTGATCTTGCCCGTAAGTGTACCAACAACATCAACGATTTATAAATAATTTAGAGCAGCAACAAAAAAAAAGTGTTTTAACTTGTAACAAGATTCTTAAACCGCTTCATTCTTCTTTGGCCTGATCCTCTAGCGATGGTGGTGGCCGTGTTTGGAGTCTGCTGGGCGCCTTTCCACATCGAGAGGCTCCTGTGGAGTTCCATCAGCCAGTGGACCGATTTGATGCACAACGTTTATCAGTACGTCCACATCGTGTCGGGCGTCTTCTTCTACCTCAGCTCCGCGGTCAACCCCATCATCTACAGCCTGCTCTCCACGCGGTTCAGGGAGTGTTTCCGAGAACTCGTTTGCTCCCAGACGGAGGACAACAGTTCTGTCAGAGACTCGCCGCCGTTCCCGAATATTTTACTGGAACCCTCTGTCTCAAGTGGCAGAGCTCAGGCTGAAGGGAAGGACTCCAACACGTTCATCCCTTTGCTTTCTCCTAAAATGACACTGAGCATGGACACTGCAATCCTCACATGTAAAGAGACCTCTGTGTTCTAACTTAGACTAGATATGAATAAGCTGGCGAACAACAGAGAAACTATCGCTGGACATTTTGGGAAATATCATTATTTGCTTTCTTGCCGAAAGTTGTATGAACAGATCAATACCACACACATATCTGCTAAATATAAAGCTTGGGTTAGTTATATATATTAGAATATATAAGATTGGAAACGGGGAAGCGACAAAAAACACCTTCCAGCATGTGTTAAAAAACGCTCAACTTATTAACACGTTGCTGCATATGACATTTGTTCGATCTCTAAAAAAAGACAGTGAAAGGAAAAATACATGTTCATGTCTCCTGATGTTATTAATTAACATACCTTCTTTCACATGCTAAATCACCTGAGTGTAGTGTGAGATCATTGTTCTCAAATTCTCTTGCAAAATGACTCATTTTGAACAGTTACATAAATATAGACAATGAAACAGGATTTTGGTAACCTATGCTAACCCCCGACATCATATAAACATATCACATATATGAAAAATGACAATTCTGGGTTTTATGAGAGCAAAAAGACGCTTGTACACTTTACAAAGAGATATAATGTGTTAAATAGTGAGATGTAAAGGTGGTAATTCACAGATTCCTATCCCTTATTTCCAGTCTTTATGCTAAGCTAACCGTCTGCTGACTTCAGAGGGATTGATATTCTCGTTTTAATTGAAGCCATTTCTCAAAGGTTTTAAATGTGTCATTAAAGAGCTCGTATGTGATCTTTTTATTTGTGTGGTTGTTGCTATGAATACTATTGTTCCACAGTGCCTGCATATTACACCTGCTGTCTTATTCTGTGATTTAGAAAGTGAATCCAGAGGGACAATCTAATCGAATGTTGTAATTGTTTTTTTCCCTGTTCTTTCTTTAGAAAATTGATATGTTGCCGAGCAGCAAAAACAGGTCAGCTGCTTCTTCTCCATGTTTCAGTGGAACTTGTGAACAAAGACTGCAATGCTTCACTATGAGCTTTTTTAGGGCGGGTGGGGGTTGACTCTTGTTGCGCAGCCAACAATTGTGCCCTTGATTAGATTGAATAGTTAGCCCTTGTGCAATGTGATTGTAAAAAGAAAGATTTTGGCTGTTGTGCAATGCCTAATTTTAAATAAATATATGTTGAAGCTGTCCACGCATAGCTATTATGGTCTAAATGCTATTTGATGACTGAAATATGAATGTAGAAATCATCATCAAGATTGTATTGTGTGATCGTTGCTTTTTGGAAGGCTGCATAAGCCTCATCTGACATGTATTTCACATGAAGCTTCAAGAAAAGCAGAAAATCAGAATGCGGTGTTTTTTGCACGTATTATAATACTGCATGAGCCATGACTGCATTTCCCCTCCGAGCCATCCATCAGAGTAAGCTTTAATGTGTGGGCCTTGACAGCATGATATGAGTGAATGGCAGTTCCAATATTTCCACCCCCAGCCAGATGAAGTGGATACAGTAGATTTACTTTTTTATATTGCCTCAATTTCACTCGCTGCACCTGGTACATTTTCAAAATCTATCTCATTTCCATCATATCTTAAGACCCAATCTAATATGAGTGGTAACATATTGGCCTTGGCCATATGGGTTATTTTTGTACACTTGAATCTTCACTTAAACTTGTCTTTTTCCCGCAGGTGTGAGAACGCCTGAATTTCTTCTTCTTGTTAGAGGTTTAGACAATTTGGAGTGCATTTTTAGCTCTTAAACAGCAACCAAAAGCTTCTCTGTCCTTGACTGCCTCTTATTGAGGTGCTGCAATATTGTTGTGTGTGCTTAAATCAGCAGTTCCATCCCATGGCAACATCTACATTTAAATACAAGTGATGCATATTCATGTGTAGCATTGGAGCCCTGCTTCTACCTGCCACAAAAGTTCATTCGTAGAAACACAAAGACCTTTAATGTAATTTCCCACCAAACCAATGAATGAGGAATATGGATAAGATGATTCGTTTGTGGAACTGCAATCATGGTCCAGCAATTGAAAATAAAATCTATGAAAACACGTTTGTACATAACCACCAAAGGAGAGCTCGATTGCGAAACTCAAGGACAGAAGAAACCAAGACAATGTTTCAGCGGTTTAATTAAAGGCAGGAAAAACACACTCAGCATAATGTGAATGTTCAGTTGGGAGGCGTAGTGAAGGACAATCATACACATCATTTAGCAGAGAAAGTCATTAATTTTCTGTGCAAGACATTTTACATATTGCCGTCCCTCGTTGTGCTTTCTGTAAATCAAGAGCACGATCCCATGTTTGATTGCCAAAATGACCCCAACTTTATCATTTGGTCTTTCAATATCCAAAAGCCCCGTTTTTCTTTCTTTCCTTTTCTTTTTTTTTTACAGTCCTTCACATATCCCAAGGACACACCACTGGATTTTAGGCTGCAGCATCGCTGCAGTTCAGCTGGAGAAGGACGGCCTGCCGGCAATTCTGACCACATTGTACGTGTTCAGTCCCGGAGCATCAAACCCAGGGGACAAACCGCGCTTGTCAAAGGTGTAGAAATTAAACAACTGGCCATCTTGGGCTTCCAGGGACACTGAGGCCGTCCCGACTCGCAGAACACAAGGGTACTCTTTTTCAAAAACCACTCTGAACACCCGGTCAACCAGGTAGTTGAGCTTTATTGTCCGATACTTCTCTGGGATCAGCTCCTCAATCTGAGGCCCAAACTGTTGCATGATCAGAACTCCGTCGGACCCGACTTTTATCTCGTAGAAGGTGATGTTGCTGTAGGTGAAAAAGCCGATGTAAGGTTCTGGGTTTGGTGGAGGATAGATGACCTTCTTCCCCTCCCTAAAGGCTTTTTCTATGGCTGGTATGATGTGGTTGTAGGCCTGGGTGACCAAGTCCTGGTTCTGAGACCGGCTGCCAGCCATAAGCACCACTAGACCGAGCTTCATTTTGGGTATAAGGGAGAAAGTGGCAGAGTAGCCGTCCAGATCACCATCTTTTCGCAGCATCTCGTAGCCCATGAGCTCATTCACCTCCCACGGTGTCCCAGTACGGTTGGCAAAGTAGTCCTTATCGCACCTGAAGAGCGGCGTGAGCATGATCTTCAGCGAGTCCGGCTCCAGCATCTTGCGGTGATAAGCGCCCAGCAGCATCATGGCGAGCTTGGCCAAGTCTGCGGCGGTGGAGAACATCTGACCCGACGGCCGGTACCAGCCCAGGTCATAGAGCGGGGCTGGCTTTCCGTTGGAGTACACGCCCACGGCCATCTGGCCCTGGAGCGCCGGGGTGATGTCGAAGCCGGTGTCCTCCATCCCCAGCCGGTCCAGGATGTTGTCCGTGATCCAGCGCTGGTAGTCAACGGCGGCCACTCGCTCGGCCATCACGTGAGCCAGCAGCGAGAAGGCGAGGTTGCTGTAGTGGCATCTGGAAGGTAGCAAGGGAAAGAGATGGAGAGTGTTGATGCAGAACATTAGATAAACTATTTTACAAGTGCAAACTCAACACCTATATATCTTGAAGAAATAGTTCAATATTTTGGGAATTACTAGCTTTCTTGTTGACGTTAGGGTTGATACCACTCTACTATTTGTAGGATACATATAAAGCTACAGCTAGCAGCCGCATAGCTTGACTCATTAAGACAGAAAACAGGTCACTTCCGCAGTATATCTTATTTATATTTTTAAGGGGTTTTGTGGCTGGTAGCACTAACAACTCGGGTTGGAACTGCAGATGAAAATAAGATTTAAACTAACTCTATACACTCTATACATGAAATGATAACATTCAAGTTTAATATTTGACACGGTCCTTTTTCAAATAGACTTCAGGAAGTCACTGCTTCTCGCGAAGAAATTGTCTGGCACCAGATTCCCCTATAAACCACAATTTTTTTATTTTTGGCAAAGGTATTGGAAAATCCCCTAAAACCATAATTCTGACCAGCAGATCATTTTACTTAGTAGAACTACAACAACGTAGAAGTACTCAGAAATTAACCCTTGTATGGTGTTCGCGTCTTCAATGAGCACACACTGCACATCCACCCTACACATGTATATTACATACAGGATGTTCGGGTCCACTGGGCTCTCATTAGACCCGGGGCTAATGAGAGCCCAGTGGACCCGAATTAAATGTAGATCCTGTGTTATGTCACTCTGTCCTCCTCCTGTTAGTGTGTAGGTGTGTGAGAGAGTGTGAGTTTTGTGTTTCTGCCTCTGCCGTTTACGCACAAATTTGCAACATTGTTAAAAAAATTCAAGCACCGACACCTGTCTGCTCTCACATGTTACACTCCGTCTTGCAGTGACCAGTCTTTATTTGCTCATACAAAGCTAATGGGCAAATATGAACCATATATGCTGTTTATATTGCTTGTAATTGGGATGAAATGAAGATCTGTTGAGCATTTTAAGATAACATTGTTTGATTGTGTTGAATAAAAAATTATAAAAATGCAGCGGGTCCACCAGATCCATGAACACTGGCTGGATAACCAAAATATGAACACCACACAAAGCTTAACATCCAACATCATAGCACTACCAGGGCCCTATGTCTCGTACCTGGCTCAACAAAGTCGAGCAAATGTCCTATTATCCATCTTAAATTAGCGAGATGATTGACGTCAGGCTAACTCGGTTTCTCCACGGAAGATCCGTGCTGAAGCTTGTTAATTCTAGCCAGACGTCAGTCATCTGGATAAATGCGCCCGCTCCTCTTCAGTTTGCAACGTTGTTGGTGTGAACGCAGCTTAACAGCGCCCCCGCTGTGAGACAAATATATCAGACTAGTTAAATGCGTCAGTGTTGGGAAAATGTATCGGCTAATTTGAAGTGCTTCATCACCCAGATCAATCCGATTATATTTATTTAAATGTTTCTGCTGGCATTTGTATGTAGATATATGCACTGTATGCACGTATGTATCATGTACTATATATGTGTATATCCATGTATGTGTAGATTACCATAAAACTAGGAGTTTGAATATGTGTATGGGCGGATCAGTATGTATTATTCATAATCAGAAATTCAATCAATTTAAACAGTGAAAATAAATTGTGTGTGATTCTCTGTATTCTTATCACGATCACCTTAATCATGTTCTACAATAATGAAATCAGCTGCGCCTGTGCTGATCAATGTCCGCGGCTCGAGAAGCTCTCGCAAATAAATGACTCCTTGTCTGAAGAATCTATAGCGCCGCGTACAGGAAGTCATGAGGATGTGAGGACGGAGCTTGTCGATCTGGAAGAACTCTCTCCCTATGAAACTAATATAACTAATATCGCTCCTTCATCAATGAGGAAGGGAGCTGCCTTTTTTGTCCAATGGGAGTGGTCATCTTATCCAGGGAATTTCAGTAAGCCTGCCCGGGAGCAGGTTTACATTTTTGGCTGTGTTGCTATGGTGATTTATCTAAGCTTGCTTCGAGAAACCGAGAAAGCCTGACCTACGTCATCTTATCCTGACAATTAGCGCGCTAACTCAGTAAGCCAGGAACGAGAAACAGGGCCCTGGACAGCGCACATACACTGTGAGGACACATACTTTTGAAAGTGCAATCCAGTTTTAAATTAATCCCTGCATGTAAACCATTCATTTAAAAATCGGAAAAAGTGTTTTTGAGATTCAACACAAAACCGCAAAAAATACAGTAAAATATTTCCTAAAAACCCATATTAATTAGTGAACTTCTAGCCTTCCAGCCTTTTTACTATTTCTTTTATCAGACACAAAATATGTTGTTGTCAGCAAAAGATTAAGGCTCTCCCTGGCCAAATTTGGGCATTTTCATCCAATTTACTACTCCAGTTTACAAAATATAACTGTATGAAAATGTGAACTGTAAATGAACTCAGCATAACAAATCTTACTTGGTGCCTGGGTCCGCAACAAGGACGTCATCTTGCAGCAGATTGATTGCCGTTTGTGTTTTTCCTTTCCAAAGCAGACTTGTGGCACGGAGCCTCCTGGGCAGGCCTGGATCAACCCACAATGCAACAGTGTTAATTAAAAAAATGTAAGGGCAGCAAATATAACACATTAATTGCATGTGTGTGCACGGAACATTTGTTAATTGAATCCTGCTCAATTAAATATGTCTTCACGTTTTAATTCAGTCAGGTGGTTATTTATAAGTGCTGGTTCAAGATAAATCAGTTATCTGAATGTGATTATCATGTTCAGGTTTTTCCCTCATTCTTTCCTTCATTTTAATTAATTACACAGAGTGTGGTTTTACAAATTGAAAAGTGTGTTAATGCACAACGTGACAACATATGGATGTGACTGTTGACCTGACTGTTGAAAAAAAATAAGGTAAAGTGTTCAGAATTGTTTTGTCTGACGAACAGTCCAAAACCTTTAAATCAGATATCGGATCCAATATGAAATGTTTGGCATTTTTGCTTAAACATGTCAATTATCATGACAGTAGCATAAAAACACAATATATAAAAACATACATTATTTGACTGCTTGTTTCTGATCGAAAATCAATAACTAAAACATAAAACGTTTGATCTTTAATCTTCATAAATAAGAAGGAACTGCAAGCTGAATGTGTGTATTCTACACACATGGAGCAACGTCTTCTTCTTCTTCTTCTTCTTCTTCTTCTTCTTCTTCTTCTTCTTCTTCTTCTTCTTCTTCTTCTTCTTCTTCTTCTTCTAAGTGTTTGCATTTATTTTCCCATTAAGTCTCAATAGATCAGCGCCTGTGTGTTTATATACCATCACCAGCATCACACAAAAAAACACATTATGTAAGATGCATTTTCACAACTCTAGATTTACCACCCACTGTTTCTCATTCGATCTCAAAAACCTTGTACTACATCAAGTTGCTGTCTTGAATTTCAAGTAGCTCTCTGACCCTCTGTTTTTGTTTTGTACCTGAGAGCTGGCTGGCCATCCTGCGCAGGGTGACGGAGGAGGAGCGGATCTGAACCTCGCCGCTGTCCAGAAATATCAGGCCATCTGTCACGTATTTCAGCTCAGAGTCTCGCGTCTTCCCCAGAGGGTTCTTGATGGTGAAGTTCTCCACATATTTCTCCAGAGGGTCGTCCAGGGAGCCGATCTTCCCATCCTCCCACAGTTTGTACAGCATTAAGGTCGGGAAGATTTTTGATAGGCTGGCAATTCTGAAAGTCATAAAACACAGCAGTGTGATTGTTTTTGAATCTGACAGAAAAGACTCCAACATCTCGCCAGGACTTGTTCTGGTAACATTTGTGTTATAGTTTGTGTTATATTATATATGATTTTATTCAGCTGCAACCAGGCAACAACCTCTGAGTCTGAAAAGTGAAGCCAATGCAGAAGTGTCTTTTAAACTTGCATTCTTTCTAATGGCCAGGAGGGGGCGACTCCTCTGGTTGTATAGAAGTCTATGAGAAAATGACGCTACTTCTCACTTGATCTGAGTTTATGGTCTCAATTTGAGACTACCTCTACAATTGTATTGTACCTAGATATTCAAATATGTTGAAACAAAAACAATAGAATGCTTGTTTTCTAAGATTTGGATTTTATTATTTAATATGCTTGTCAGGGTGCACAAAATACTACTCTAAGACTTAAGTAAAAAACTATTTTGTGAGCAGCTGTTTTTTAAGGTTTTTTTTTTACAGGAATTTCCAGTAGTCAAATCTGTCAGCGGCAAAACAGTTTCAAGTATTTGAACTAAAACTATCTTTTAGCTTTGTGAGACGGTTGCAGTTTGGTTAGTTTTAGGAAAGTATACTGAAATAAGTGTGTTATTATGTTAATTAAGTTACATATGTAACAGTATCTCAATGATGACTTTTTCCAACCAGGACACAAACGCCGGTCTCCTCTGTCAAAGTCTTTTGACTTGTCTGTGCTCCCAGGCAAATCTCACAACTTATTTTTGGGTAATTTAATCCTCACAGTGTGTAGTGCTAAAAATGTCAAAGATAGGTGCTCATGTTGAAAGCTTATCGACGTAACATCGATTGCGTTCTGCCTCAACTGAGCTCAATTAGCCTGCGGTGAAAAAAAGCATGTTTAATTGTGGAAAAACGACTTCAATGGAGCATCAACACTTCCAGGAGCAGCTGTGAATGAGTCAGAGCACCAGCAGCACACCTGAAAGCTCACCTTAGGTGTCTAATATTAGATGTCCCATCTTGAAAGTGCGAGTACTGTTCTGGAGACACTTATGCTGCAAATTATATGTCTCTATATATGTTGTCTTGTCAAATATGTCATTATGAACTTTTAGCATTTTTGCAACATGTGTAAAATGTTTTTGAGGACTTTTAGATAATATATTTCTTTCTTGTAAAGGCCACCAATTTTACACCTAAGTACCACTCAGCGTGTGAACATGGTTGTTAATCTCCTGCGGCTCAGAAGGAGCTTTCTTGAAGCTTAGATAATAGCGGTTTCTTAGTTTTACACTTGCCCAGTGTCACAGCTGCAGCTGGTGCGTCTGTTTATCTGAACAATTATACTCTTTTCATTTTGTGTGGACAGCTTATCCTCTACCATGTCTATTGATCGCGAAAATTCGCAACTCTTTTGGTGTAAACGCGGCATTAATCTGTTGAAACAAAAAGTTATTTCTCGCATGGGGATTACCCCACACCATGTATCTCTTTACCATATTAGAGGGCCCTACAAATAGAGAATCCATTATAAAACCACCTAACACTGTGTACTGGCTTCATAATCATTGCTCAACCTACAGGATTCTTTCTGCTGTGGTGTTCACACATCCACATACTGGTAAAAAAGAAATAAATCCACTATTAAAAACTGCAGCAGCATTCTTGTCTTGTACATACAGCATTGTGCCTGTGTGATGCTGACTTGTTTTTCCTCCATATGTTGCTTTCCCTTCCTGCGCTGTGACACTCTGAGTAGTTACTTTAGCCCCATTAGAGTAATCATCAGACGTCCAGGGGTAACATGAACATCCGTTACACATCAGTCAGAAACGTCTGTGCAGATGCATACCGGCTAAAACATATTTATATCCCGAGCTAATGTATGGCAAAGAAGCTCGTCCCATAATGAAAGCACACCGCCTCCTCTGCAGCGCAGAGAGAAATGTGTTTTATGTGTCAGACGCCAGCAACATTATCAAAAAGAGAAAAAAATTATAGTTTTGTGAGGATGAGCAAAAGATGGGCCATCAAAGAGGTGTTTGAAGAAGGAAAATCAGGGCTAAAGTACTAATGCTGTTGAGGATACTTGAAAAAACAATTACCGTAAAAGTCGGGTGACAAGCCGTTCCTACTACCGGTCAGTGTCCCGCTGTAGCAAGCTAGCTAGCGCTGCTGCTAGTGCTGCTGCTAGTGCTGCCGCTAGCACTGCTGCTAGCACTGCTGCTAGCGCTGCTGCTAGCTCCCCTGTCCTGCTAGCTCCCCTCTCCTGCTGCTAGCTCCCCTCTCCTGCTGCTACTGCCCGCGTCTCCTCTGCCCAAGTCGGGTGTCGAACCGCGGCTGGTTGTCAGGGAGCTAGCGGAGAGCTAGCTGGCTACAGCGGGGAGCAAACGGGGACACTGACTGAAGGTAGTAGCGGCGTGTAACCCAACTTTTACGGTAAGTGTTTCAACACCATCATTTTACTCCTGGCAGCGTGGAGAAGGACCCAATGTTTTATGGGTCTTATGCTCAGTGTTACAAAATGTCTGGCTTAACTTTAATGCTTAACTGTAATGCTCAACTTTCATGCTCTATGAAATTTGATCGGTGTAATATGTGGAGCATCTTCAAATCTTGTCAGTACAATCTGAAGACCTTTGCAAAAGACAAGCATCATAGACCGAGACCAGCGTCTCGTCAGCACCTCCGATGGTATTATTAATATTATTATTATTGATGTGGACTTCCACTCATGACCTTGTTAAATGTAAAATCTTGGCTGCTGTCCTGGTGTTTCATTGAGCACTCACCTGTAAATTGTGTACTCATTGGGGGGTCCTGAGAGAGGGTCACTGCCGTTCCTTTTTCCAAAGTTGCCGGTCCACAAAACTGTGTCGTTTAAGATCACGATGGCCGACAGAGAGGGAAGGCTGATGGGATTGACGCTCTGCCGAAGCACAATGTCTACCTGGAAGAGGCAGAGCGGGGACGTGAGGAGTTCATGCAGAAAATGGGTCCGCTTTAGATGTTAGCTGGGCCAGCTGTTTTGATTTTCTCACACTAAACAAAAACAAGTTAAGGGCCCTGGAGGAGAAGGTTACACTCCACCTCAAATAAACAGGAGGTTTACTTTTTTCTTCTTCAAGAAAAACTAATAAATCATGAACTCCCACTGGATGTCAACTCAAGTTAAAT
The DNA here is from genome assembly GCF_910589615.1 of Taurulus bubalis. Lineage (NCBI taxonomy): Eukaryota > Metazoa > Chordata > Actinopteri > Perciformes > Cottidae > Taurulus > Taurulus bubalis. The sequence continues at coordinate 6,300,875 of NC_136593.1, read as the reverse complement.
GCATTTGCAGTGCTTAATTACTTATACACATAGAGCATCATAACACCCACCGGAAAAAAAACAATCAGTGAAAACTATCGGCCATGTGGCAGAGACATTCTTCTCTCCTCTCGACGTAACAACAACACAAGCTGAATGTGCCACCTGCTCCACCCACAGCTCTGTCATCCCGCTCCCTCAGATCACTTCCCATCTGCTTTAGCTTGGGGCTTCTTACAATAAATGTGGAGTTTTGGCCGCTTTGTCACATCTGAGATGAGTTGTTAGCAGTTCCATCAGAGAGCAAGTATCCAGACTGCTCAGATGATTTGATTTAAACTAACTTTCCCAATGTTTCATTAAAAAAAGAGAAAAGATTAGAGAATAGATGACACAAAATTGGTCAGTTCGCCTGTCGCATTAATCATCTCACAATCCCCTTTAGATTTATCTTGAGATCCCTTTGTGTGGACACGACGTCTGGGTTGGAAACCACTGGATACAAATGCCAAACTGTATAGACACAGTAGTTCCAATAAGCTTCACATCGACCAACTACAACAGAAAAATGCTCCATTAGTATTGACAATACAATAACATCACATGTCCGTCTCAGGGTACTTTCACTTTTTATGCTTTAGATGCATTTTTGCTCATAATGTAGTTTACTGTCTGGAGACATAAAGCCATATGTTGGTGCTTTGACGCCTGAGGTGTTAATACCAACCAGACGTCATGCTGCTTGTGTTGATCAGGTGTTGATTATGAAATATACATTGCAGTTCAAATGGACTTTCTCCAGTTATTTTTATATTTGGTTCTGTGTGCTTTTACTTTGACACGGAGGTCTTATTAACTGGAATATGAGGCCCCAGAGCAATTTCTTTGATGTCCCACTTTGACAAAAAATATTAGTTTAACAAGCACAGAGTGTAAATGATATTGACATCTTTACGAGAAGAAATCGTGGGACGTTAAATCCTGCAGGTAAAACTGAATTATTCTTCAAAACTAATGGAAAGGAAGATGACATTGTTGTTGCTCACAATGCAGAAATAAGCGAAAGATCTCTTTCACAGAAATGTGTATATGATCCATGTGCTTGATTCTAATTTTTCAGTTTGGCTTCAAGTGTTTTATTGCAGAGATTTCAGTCCAAGGCTGGAAACTGTAATTGAACAGCAAACTGCTGTCAAATGTCGATGCTGATGTTCATATATTCCTTCACTACACCCACAACTGTTTATTCTCAGCTTCTCTTCTGGGTGCTAAGGTGTCAATATATGTCATTGCATGTGGTTGATCAACCAGGATCACTGCTGCTCGCCGCTCAGTTTTTCATCCACTACATCTTTAATCTCCTTCTGTCGACTGCAGTGGCATTTGGTGTGAAGGATTACTGCGGTCGGCCAGTCAATTTTCCCTACGACTTGAGTGGTCGTGATAGAAATACGACCTCAGTTTTAAATCTGATCGTGATGGACGGCACCTCTCACCTTCTCCAGGGCCTCTTTCAGACCGGGGATAGGATGTTCCAGCTGCAGAGGCTCGGGGAAGCGAGGACACATCATTTCTAATTTGGCATTGCGACCCATCCCTTCATCTGGGCGGTGGGTGGGAAATGGGAAAAAGGGAAAGAGAATGAAAGAGCAAAAGAAGCACAGAGGGAGAGGCTATTGTAATTCCCACTTGATATTTGATAGAATAATGTATCGGCCGCACAAAGGCCAGCGTAATGCGGAATAATTGGCTGGCATGGGGCTTCATTAATTCTCTCCGCCTCCTGATGAACCCCGTTGATCTGACGGTATACAATTTGACAGGATATATGATGGATGCTGCCTGTTTCCATTGTGAATTCTGGTCAAACAAGATGATATTTCCACATGTTTCATTGTGGCTTCAGGGCATGATTTGCCTTTTCATTCTGAAGGACGGCTATACGTGAAAAATGTATGTATAATACAGAAGAGAGCGTGTGGAGCTGAGCTTTTCCCAATAATATCATCACCTGAAGCTACTCTACTCATTTACATTCATATATAGTAGAGATTATAAACCTGGATTGTGTTTTGGGGAATAAAGACTTTGTGGCACTCTGTCAGGGGTCCGCAAAATAATATAAATATAGCGATGATTTTTTTAATTGTGCTTTTTTTAAATTATTTTACTGACAAATTTATATGTCTGCATATTTTAGGACTATGCCAATCTAGCTACTGTTTATCTTCCAAGGGTTAGGGTTAGTATTCTATAGGCTTTAAAATCAGTGGCCTGAAAAGTATAAATGCTGTCAAGTTGAATCCAAGTGCAATTTGAATAAAATGTTTAAAAACGTGTTAGCATAAGATTACAAATGGTAGTACGCATTATGTTAAATCTGCGTCATTATTATTAGGGGGTCCTTGGAAAGTTTTCTTCCCTGTACCCAAACAATTTGACAATTCCTGATCTAAAGCGCCCCGACATGATATATTCTGGTGCTGTGTTTGACGTCCACACTTGACGTCCATGGACAACAATTAAAAACACACCACTTTGTAACCATAATCTGTCTTTCATATCTAAATTCAACTTGTACCAGCCGAGAAATTCCAAATGATTAATGCCGTGTCTGTTTAAACCGACACGGCACTGAGCTCTTGAACTTGTTAAGATGTCGGTAATTATACATGCTCACAGCAGGCACACACCACCGGGGGCTACTATTTTAGCAAGCTAGCGCTCTATCTCATAATTACAAGATAAAGATCTTTTAAAGAAGAGTTTGTTTTATCTCCTAATTACAAGATCTACATCTCCTTAATGAAGAGGGAATCATTTATTTATTATCGGTTGACGGCGTCAGATCAGATGAAAAGCAGCATCCACAGTTTTAGCTGCAAGCTAACGGCTACGATTTAATGTTGAATGGAATAAATAAGGAAGAGCCATGTGTTCAAGGTTTTATGAACCAAAATAAGAATAATTGTATCCTGATAATGAAAATGGATTTGTTGTTTTTTAGTCTCAAAAAAGGTAGAGTCTTCCCACAGCTCCGAGCTCGGAGCTCCACCATCTGTTCTCAACAGCGTTCCTTCTCACCTGGCAAAAGTTTTGGCAGCTGATATTGCCAGAAGAAGCATCCCGTCATAACCAGTGACAAAACGAGGAAGAACACCAAACCCAGCTGGGTCCATTTCACCTTCATCTTGTTGGTTTTGGTGAGTCCTTCGAATTTAACGACAGCAGGAGCAGCCACAGCCGGAGCTGGCTTGAATACAGACAGACAAAGCACACAAAACACACAGCGAAACACAAGATTAGCACTATATCTTTAAAAGTGTTTGTGGATTATCTGGCCAGTATATTTTCCTCCATGTTTCCTGTTGATTCCAGTTTGCAAAAGCAGTCAGAAATCCAAATCACCTTAACGGTACTCACCACCTGATGCTTCACAGGCCAGAGCAGGAAGGACTGGATTACTAGTGACACATAAATCTTCTTATTGCACTCTCAACATCCTAAAGATTCATTCAAAGTTCATTCTAAAATGTAAATCATTCCCGCTGCCCGAAGGCAGTAAATGGTGTCCCATGGAGGTGTTCCTGAGCGGGAGGAAGGCACAGATCCGGACTCCCATCTCTGGTTTATCACTGACTGTGCCGTAATCCTGGGCCATTGGCGCTCTCGTCCGTCACAATTCAATTTCTTCTCCTGCAGCCACAGGCCGTTGACATCATAATCCCTAGATTTACTCCACCAAAGCGCCGGGGGGAAGTCTTAATCCCTAATCCCTGTGAATCAATTTACTTCAGTCCAGCCTTAGCCTTGTGGTTAGCGCGCCACCGAGACGCAGCGGCTGACAAAGATGGCACCCAGCCGGCACGCGTCGAGATGGGGGTGATACGCTGCGCCTCTTGGCCAGAGCGTGAACTGAAAGGTACAATCACTTGGATGCACTGAGTGTGGAATCAACTGGGCGAGGGAATGACAGACAATTTGGGACGATGAAGGGAGTTCAGATCATGACCGAGGGTGAGGCGCTCTGCTGTCAACAACACGGGTCCAATTACACAAGCCAAAGATTGTGTGATTGTTGTTTTTGTTCAATCTTAATGTGAAGGAATATTGGGCAAAATGTATTTCAGAGGGCAGGGTGAATCAAAAAAAAATCCAAAAGCAGGAAAGCTTTATGTAAAAATAGGATTTCCATGAAGTATAATGTATTTAATTAAATTCACTAGATGAGCTAAAACTCATGAAGTCCCCTGAAATACTTAGACAAATATATGTATTTTAATCTTGTGCACTGTTTTATCTATACATGTTTTTTTTTCAATTGAATTTCCAGAAAATATCACACCATCTTTGACTATCACGATTTAAAATCGCACTCAACCTGCAAGCAGATTGTATTCACTTCTACTGGGTAGCTTAAATAAATAAATAAAACACACACAGTGAACGGCAATACATATAATTTATATCCGTCCAATGATAGTACATCCAGTGACCATCATTCCTTTGCTCGGGTTATTCACAAGATATTAATGGCCTGTCCAAAGCCCAGTAATACATTTGGATATACATTTGGATGATTATAGGTATCATGATGCGATGTGGGAAAATGAAGTGTGAAAGCAAGCGGCGGATGATCCTGGTTGCATAACCTGTGATAGATGGAGAGCACAGCAGCTGGCCCATTTCACCAGTCAGGACACACACACACGCACACACACACACACACACACACACACACACACACACACACACACACACACACACACACACACACACACACACACACACACACACACACACAGCAGTTTAATGTCTTCTTAGTTTGTCACCCTTTTTTTCCCCAATGAGACTACATGGATTTGCTAGTTTGAATCCTGCATGCGTGTGTGTGTGTGTGTGTGTGTGTGTGTGCCCATGTGTGTGTGTGCAGCTGTGAGTTGCTTGTGTGTGAGGTGGTTGCTGTTTACCTGGGCTTGAACCCCGTCCACTGAGGCTTCTGTCAGGACTTTACTCCCCGCCTTGCCCATGGTTCTGCTGCACTGTTACAGAGAAGAACCAAACAAATCAAGCAGTCATATCTTCTGCACACAGTTTGGCACATGTTCTCATTGCTGGAGCAACATGGACGGCTCTATAAGAGACAGAGAAACATGTGAACTCATAAACAACAACTGTAATGGAGTGCCCACCCTTGGAAGAATTATACCAACAGTACATATCATGTGATGCTACTTAAAACAGCCATTTATCCATTGCTGGGGTGAGCTCAATTCCTGAGTTCCAAGAAATTTCAACTGGAAAGCCGGATGTCCATCAACCCCGACCTCAAAATCCAAGATGGCTGCGGCACGCAACAGCAAAAAAGTTGTTCAGTCTCACTTACGTCTCAATAAATCCGACACTTCTCTCCAACTTCTCTCAGTGAACATGTTGCTACGGTGGTTGTGTGCGTAAAATATCGTCATAATGTGTTGCAGTCAAATGATATGGCTAATAATGGTAATTACAGGTCAGGTTCCCACTTAATGGCCTGTACTTAACGCAATCAACTATTTTTTCTGATTTTTTTTTTTGATTATTCTGATTTCTTTGTTAAATGGAATGCAGCATTATTTACACCTAAATCCTAGGCTGTATAATATAAAGTGTGAGCGACTATAACATTAAACATGACTTCAAATGTATGTCATGTTATCATAGTCGCACAGATGATATCAACATCAAACAGTACATTTAAAAATGGCACGTTGTATCAAAAGGTTTGCCCAACTCTGACACACACGCACAAACTCAGAGAAGAGCTTCCAATGTGTTTAGCATATATTGTGAAACTTGTCCAAAGCTCAGTGTTGTTTCTTTACAGCGACATAATTCATAAAGTCTTCAGCCTTCAACGATTTATGAGATGATGCTTTCATCAAGCCTCTGTCTTTGTTCGTCTTCGTTCACACTGAGCCTCGTCATGTGCTGACTAATTGAAGCACCTTGAAGAAAAAGCCAGCAGCAACATAAGTGGTTTTTTTCTTTGAAGGTGTGAATGAGTTTTTTTCTTTGTTTTTGCTAAAGCTTCACAGAGACAGCCAACACCAGGTGGCTCACAGAGCCTTTAATTCAAAGCAAGTGGATTGCAACCTTTAGCAGAGTAATACTTTATTTTCATAAACATGTGAACAAATCAGCCGTCATACTTTCATCCCTGGCAGTCAAACATGTTCTGCCTTTTGTTCAGCAAGCTGCAAATTGTGAGGGGGCACATTCACATTCCCTTTATTCAGAGGCAACTTTCCTTAAGATGACATTGAAGAATGAGCCAATTCTGGCTGAGACCATTTTTCTTTTGATAAAGAAATAGAAAATGAATGCGACGATTAGGTCAGCAATACAAGACACACACATGATCATGCATGTTCTCCTTTCATGCGAGAGTCGATAAGAAAAAACTAAATTGGGCTTTACATTTCAGGGCCTCCAAGTCAAGACAGATTCCTTCAGACATGCAGTGCCGAGCTAAAACCTGAGCTGCCATTTCGGCATTAATTCAGTGGGAGCACGGCTAATGAGCCAAAATGAAACTGCTTATGCAGCAGCTTCTGAAGTGCTGAACAGACTGCATCTTTCCAGCAGTGTCATTGGCTGGTTGTTGGAAGCGATGGTCCTGTTTCAGATACACTTTTTTGTAACGTTATATCTAAGTCTGTAATACATGCATTACACTGTCGAGAGGAGGGTGCAAAAACCATGTGAAGTCCCCAGAATAAGGCAGGTGATCAGCTAAACTGCTTGTTTTCATTGCATGCCTGGATGCCAGAGCTTTTTAAATAGTTGGCTAAAAAGGGATATTTGGTTGGAAAGGATTGAATCGTGTTTGAAACAAGACCGAGTGATGATGATACCATGATAGCAGCTCTAAGAGGCTTTACTTGGACACAGCAGGGCTGTGAGCTACTGGAAATGCAAACATGAGATGATAAAAGGCAGACAGTGGCAATAACGATGATCAGAAGTGGGACCAAGTCTTTGCTTTGCAAGTCATGAGAAAGTCTCAAGTCCTAAACTCTGAGTTCCTCTGAGTACTAAACAAGTCATAATGCACTCTTCACCAAATCTAATGCCGTTTGCATCTCTGGATCTGTAATTCTAGACCTGCACATTTTGCATTATTCAAGTCGTTTTTTTTGTTGACCACCTTGTACGTGGACGAATAATTGGTATATTTTTTTTCCCAACTGCTGCTCAGTCACATTACTTCTTCATGGTTCTCTTCCAAAACTTAATCTGCTGCCATCAGACTGGTTCCAACAATGGGAATTTAGCTGGCAATGAAAAGGGTTGAATGAAAGGAAATACATGTATTCGTTGTAGACTTTTTTAATGATATTCATCTTAAAATGTTGGCTTTGTGGACAGTATCAAGTCCAAGTGAAGTCCTGAATCATTGGTGTGAAGTCAAATCTAAAATCCTAAATATTGAAGACCTCTGATGATGGCTAAAAAGTAAACAATTTACCTCGACAGCTGTAATTTAGTGCAGTTTGTTTGAACTTAAAAGTCCTTGTTAACTAAATTACTAAGTCATCAACTGAAAAGTGAAGCCAATGCTGAAGTGCCTTAAACTTGCATTCTCTCTACTGGCCATCAGGGGGCGACTCTTATTTTTACAAAAATAAGTCAGATTGTATAGAAGTCTATGAGAAAATGACTCTACTTCTCTCTTGATTTATGACCTCAGTAAACATTGTAAACATTAGTTCATGGTCCTAATCTCTAGTTTCTAGTCTTCTTCAATGCAGCATGATTTTCATTTAGTAAATTATGGTTCAAATTGTAATTAATTTCAAATAGACCATGAAGCAGGGGTATTTTTTAGGGCGTGGCTACTTGTGATTGACAGGTTGCTGTTTTCTTGTCTTGGAGAAGTTGCCTAAAGCGTCACTTCTGATAAAAAAAAATAAAAAAAAAACAAGATGGCAACTGTCAAAAAAAAGCCAAACCCGAGGCTTCAGAGCTGTAGTCCTTAAACCAATGGGTGAGGTCACGGTGACTTCATCCACTTCTTACAGTCCGTGTGTCCTTACATTGTGGCTACGTCCCTTGTCCTCAGGGTCAAAATGACCTAAAATAAAGCAGCTTAATTGAATTATAACTTTCAAATCTGTTTTTCATGAAGAAACACTCACAACCTCATTAATCACTGACTTTGTCATAAATCTGAGTTTTCCATCTTTACAATTCAGAGAAAAACTCAAAGGAAACAATAGCCAGCGTTGAACCTTCATGGCCACACAGTTTTTTATGTACAATGTGGAATACAACTACAAAATATGAGTATGCCACCACCCACAAGGTGTCCAAACAATAAGACCATATATATAAAAGAAAAAAAAGATGGATACAAAACAAATATGTGAAGAACATAAATGAGTCACCTCTCACATGTATTGGACATTATACCACAGTGTGTATGTACCTTTATATAAGCGTTTCTCACCTGTGTAGAACAATATGTTTTCTATCTGAAAATAATAATAATAATAGGGTCTACAAAGTGTTGGCACTGAAAAATGCACTTATTGCTCAGGGGGTCACATAGCAGATGACCCCGCCTGCATTCGTTAGCACTCGTAAACAATACTTTGAAGAAATGTTCATGCTGTCTGATTCTTTATTCGTTGTATTTCGCCTGTGAACCTTTTTTTTAAACTTTTTTTTAACCTTAAGACAGCACGAGGGCTAATACATCAACAACCTCAGTTAATGCACACGGTGGACTGACCATTGTAATTGTTATTACCATAATACATCAAATTGATTATTCTCATACATTATGCATCTTGAGCAGCGCTTGTTTTTCTTAATGTTGTATTTAGAAAAGCTGTTAAATGCACATCACTTCATCTTCTTCATTTTTTTTCTGGGTCCTTGAGCTGCTTTCTCTTCTGTCTGCTGCAGTGACCCACATTCTGCGAGACATCATTACAATTTAATTTCATCAATCAATCTAAAATCATAATCTCCCCTGGCATTCTCGCTCTGGCCATATTTATGCTATTCACGAGCTGTTATATTCCAACCTGTTATGTGTTGACCGTTTATACGGTCTCTGCATGCTGCATGTGGGGGATTCTGTAATGGATACCTTTGACCGTGACGGTTTCCATCTAAATGTTTCTAGAGTTTAAAGAGTGCACATTTGACACAAATTATGCAATTAGTCCGTCACACCAAATTAGCTCCAGTCAAAAGATTTATCAAAAAATCAAAAAAAGTATCACGTATCACTCAATCATGCCCTGTCAGCATAATGCAATTCTCTCTTGCACATGAGCAATGCAGTGATATGTAAGAGAAAACAATAATTCTTATTATTTCAGTTCACTCAGTGACCTTCTGACCAATTCATTTCTGAATTTAAACACTGTCGCTCTGTAAACTCTCCTGGCAATAAGCAACAATAATCTGCAGAAATGAATGCAAGGGACAAACTGATTTTAAAGAGTCAAGCAGCTCTCCTATAAGATGATGACGTTGGCATTTCATAGTTTCTAAAGAAGGCAGAACATTTGTGAACGAAGTGATGTGCCACATGCACTAAGCGTCTGGGATCAAGGCTGCGGAAAAACATGTTACATAAGCTGTGATGAACCAAGCGCCTCTTTTCTAGGCCACGCAGCATCCGACAGTACATCCATTCATTCCTCGGACACTTACCTCAGGTTCTGAGTCTATCGCCGGTTCCTCTTTTATCAGAACGATAACAGAAAAAATATTCCGCTTTTGCTCCGTCTGAGTTTGGGAGCTCGAAGCCGGATCCCGACAGATGTTAGTATCATGGTTATGTTAAATCCTGCTTGTATCAAACCCAGCATTCTGGATTAACCATCACAGCCAATGGACACATCTGCCATTGCACAAAAATGAGTGCCCTCACAGTGTGTGTGTGTGTGTGTGTGTGTGTGTGTGTGTGTGTGTGTGTGTGTGTGTGTGTGTGTGTGTGTGTGTGTGTGTGTGTGTGTGTGTGTATTGTATTTTCATGGCGTGAGATTTTAAGAGGACAAGTTCGCTCAACAAAACTAAAGGCCAACTGGAATATGCAATATCACAGTCCATTACTGAGGTTATGGGTCTTGAGGTTGTTGGTTTTATATTTTTTTTTATAGAAAATCCTCAAACAGAAAAAGATAGAATACAAAAATATGCAGAGACACAACCCTTCGTGACTCAATCATGTTTGTAGCTTTATGAACAGACTGATCGCCTCACTAGTTCAGGAAGCTCTGAGAGCACGGTTTCTTATATAGACGATGCATTGGTGTACACGTGCAAATTAAACGCATCATCCATGTGACTTTGCAACGGTCCGAGCTCGTGCCCTACCATTAGATATAGAAGAAAAAAAGAAGTAGAAAGAAATAAGAAAGTATCCTTTATTTATTTCTTTTGGTGGGCGGGAGAGAAAGTGTTTGTGCCCGACAAACACCAGACTCGTGGTTGGTTGACACCGTGAGTCAAAGTGTTGTTCCAACGTTCCTTTTGTTGCCTAAACCTAACCAGTACATATTATTTTAACCAGGAAGTTTTACAAAACTCAACCAAGTTGCACAAATGTCACCCCCGGGAAAAACGACGCTACGAGCAACACAAACAAAATCTCAGAATTTCAATGAAATATTGACACATTTCTTTCATGTTTTTGTCATATACAGAAATGCAACAATCATTGCTGGGTAATGTGTATGTACCGTAAAAGTCGGGTTATGCGCCGCTACTACCTTCGGTCATTGTCCCCATTTGCCCCCCGCTGTAGTCAGCTGGCGCTCATGCTAGTTCCGCGCTAGCTCTCCGCTAGCTCTCCGCTAACTTCCGCTAGCTCCCCGACAAACACCAAAGGTAGGGACCAGCCCCGGCTCTACACCCCACTTGGGCAGAGGGGACTCGGACAGTAGCAGCAGCAGCGGGGAGCTAGGAGCAGCGCTAGCTAGTGCTGCTACTAGCTTGCTACAGCGGGACACTGACCGGAGGTAGTAGCGGTGTACAACCCGACTTTTATTTTTATTTTTTTATTTTTATTTTCTTACGACAATAAGCAACTCACAGAATTGTAAAACCCAGCACATTGTTGTCATATTACATTCATCTATAATGGTGTGCCATGCACTCGGGGCCCGTCATAATAGCGAGCACCGGTGGCCCATCAGGCCGTAACTACAGATTGCTTCGCCTTGTGATGGAGACGCTTTTTTTTTCATGGAACAGACTAAACAAAAATGGACAGAAGCCGAAATCGAAAAGACGCTCAAACTAGACCTCTCGCTCCCCTGACTCCGGGCTCCGTTTCGGATGACGCCTGACCCAATTATCCGCAATGTTCTCATTTCATATTGAATAGGAACATGAAAAAAAAAAAAACAGGTTGCTCAAATGCATTCAGATAATAAAACGGATAACGGCCCAGATCGCTTTGTTGTCTTTGCCGAACGGTCTTTGTGTGCCAACAAGAAGCGAGACTCTTTGGATTTGTACATTTATTTTAAATAAACAAGTGCCCCTGCAGAGAGGCATGTGAATAAATATGCAGGCAGCTTATGTGCACATGGATTATTGCATCGAGTCGCAAGCTGCTGCTGAGATCTTTGATTACACACAATATTGCTGATGGTATGAGAGAGGCTGCTCTCAAGAACATATTCACTGCTACATGTGACATGTGACATGTGTTACGCAATCCCTTCGGCACTCTAATACCTCTTCTCGAGGTGAGGGATGCTGCTTTCTAGGGATCGGTCCCATCGGAGGCTTTGAGCAAAGACAAAAAAGGACCTGAAGATGTATGTTGGAGAATATTCTCATGAAATAATATGCACTTCATTCATTTGTTTATGCTTGTCCACTGAAAAACATCTTCCCTCTGATGAACATCCTCGTTCATATGTATTCATGACAGCCAGAAAAGTCCACACATCACGGTTTATTACGAGAAAAGTGTGACTTGACTTGCAAATTCAACCATTAAAAATTGACCTATAATCCATTTCCCTTCACAGCCTTCTGTTTGTTTTCTTCTTCTTGAGAAAACATCACGTCCATCCCTGATCTCTACTCCATTTAATTAATTCTATATTCATTAAATGCGATGTATAGAGCATGATAACCTTCGACTCTTTCCATCATTACTGTAACTGACATCCGTAATCTTCTGATTTGAGCATTAACAATGTAAAGCTACTGGAAATGGGAAAATCCAATCCTTTGTTTTCCATCAACAATCAGAGACAGTGGTCATGTGCATTCATACAAACACTGTATTTGACCTTTACAGTGGGACACAAGGAAAAGTACAACATGTACTTGATGCATGTGGTAGAATCAGGTTTGGATTTATTCAAACTCTTGACGATCGTTGCTTTATAATGAAAATAACAGTAATAAAGTTGATTTGAATCGATATTTTCTCACTAGTCTTACAACACATAACACAAACAAAGATGCAAAAACATTAATATAGTCCCTATAAAGCGTATTTCTTCCTTAATTCAGTAAATGTTTTGCTCAAACAGTATATTTGCGAGGTGTTAGTCACAGGGGCATCATTCACAAAGTCATTGGGATCTAAGGGAGAATGGGAGAGAGATGTATTTACCGATAAGAGGGGCATGATTAAAACAAATCTGTAGCTGTATTCTTTTATATTTTTGGTGCTGCATTAAACAGCTGGAAAACAGAAGTGTATTTTCTGGCACTTTGGGACAATTTAATAAAACAGCAATTATCCAAACAAGACGTCAGTTATTCAAGATATTCAACCTTCACAATGACTAAATATACATGTATACATATATACAGGACACATTTACTGCAACCTACATCGCACAATCAGAGGGTATAAGTGCTGGTTTGAGTTTGAGTTAGTTATCATCCTGTTGCTCGTAGCAACATGCACCTGCAGCACAGTTCCCCAGCAATCTGACATTGTTACGTTCATTTTCGGTAATTAGCCTCTTGGGCCACTGTTAAGCATTTGTATGGTTTTATATGTCCTCCTGTGGACTCTTATGCACATATTAATGAGATGCATTGTTGTCCTATGTGCTTAATGTTGAGGGACAATGTGACCGTTAGCCTTTAGAGGTCGTGTTTGTGCACCAATTCATTTTTACAACACCAATGGTCCAGCTCCTGTTTGCAGCATTTAAACTTTTTTTTGGTTCATTCATCACTGTCATTGAATTTTTTGTTTTTTTTAAAAACAATACTTCCGTTAAATGGATGCTCATTTCCGCCGGTAAAATAAAACAAATTATGAGATAGAAAGTCATAATTATGAGATAAGAAAGTCGAAATTATGAGATAGTAAGTGCGCATGCGCTTCAGTGGCGTGGCTTTTTCTTTTTATTTGTTTTTCCTTCCGGTTATCTGGTGAATAATTTTGACTTTCTATCTCATAATTATTACTTTTTATCTGACTTTTTTTTTCTTTTACTGGCGAAAATGGGCTTCCTTAGATTTCCAGAGGCCAACTGTCTCCAACCTTCACTGGGAAGTGTTTCATCGCTCACTGCTTCGCTGTCCACCTCCACTCAGAGAGGCCTGAAGAACACCAGGAGTCATGAGGTGCAGCAGAGGTTATACTGGCCTCTAGTGGACAATGTGCAAACTACATCTTGGTCTGTGTGGTATCTTAATATGAGATATTAACTGTGGCGGCTGGTGGAATTTATTTTCGGTAGAGGCATCTAATCAATTTCAGCAAACATCCCAGTATGATTCAATGCAACAAAGGAAGTATCAAACAGGCATTACTACTTTGCAGTTACATATTTAACATTTATTCCAACACTTTGACATAGTAAGCACATCTTATTAATACAATTCATTATATATATATATATATATATATATATATATATATATATATATATATATATATATATATATATATATATATATATCATGTAGCATACAGATAAGTGGTCCTGCGCTTGACTGATGATTTCAAATGTATTGATACATTTCCAAAACCAACGTAAGAACTGTGTACAAAGGCACAACAACGATGATGATGTTAGCTTACTCCTCGTTTGCATTAATAGCACACACACATAGAGCCAACACTTATGCTAATTTCCTTAAAACATACACAGTTATTACAATTATTACAACTTTAACTAACCTTGTGCCTCTTCTGGGGAGTGCTAATACCGTTACTGGATATTAATGTCAAATTAAAGTGAAATGTTACTTCTGCTTGGTGGACCGGCTTCAATCGCACTGTTTTTTTCTTTTTCTTTTCCAATTTGTTTATGGAAAACAGAAACATAGGCGTGGTGGGATATCTCTGGATTCGTTTTAACTTCCTGTCCTAAAAGGTTTGGAAAAGATGACTGAAGTGAGGAAGCTTTAATGATTCTGACCCTGCAGTAACTTTGATCAACTTCAAAGGAAATGTCAGACCCGGAGGAGATTAGTTTATTTCAAAATGCTCACGCTTCATGCAAACCGACTGATCTGCAGGTTCATTTTGTGCTTGTAAATCAATGTCTGGCCTCCACCAGATCAATAGACAGTTAATGCCATCAAGGATGTTTTTTTATGTGAATAAAGTCACATTTTTATTCCAACCTTCAAAAGGTGGAGAAAGAAAACAGTCTAAGACACAATACAAATTAAAAAATAAACATGTATTTATTGTTTTTACATGACATTCCTTTTATCCTTGGAGCTTACTCTTTTTTTAACTTGTTTATTTCAAATTATATGCGGTGTTCTGTATATTTAATTGTTGGACATTTCGGATAATCGCTGATCTTGCTGAGCCCAATCTCCACGCCCGTGAAATCCGCGAGGGTTTAGTTCTGTCCTGTCGACCCGTCGCGTGTTTGAGGGTTTTCTCTCGCTGACCCTTTCCGTAAATCCGCATTTCTGCAGACTTTGCCCAAGGGAATTACCCACAATTCATAGCAATGTGACGTTAAATACGGGGGGTTACCGGTGGATGCATGGAGACAGAGGTAAACAGAGAGGATATGGCACGTGGGTGTTTCAGCCCGGAATATTACATGTACTCAGAAACATTAAGGATTAAAGATGGAACATAAAAACACATGAAATCAGAGGAATGGAAGCGGAGATTATACATCACGGATTTACTCATTTAAACATTTCATTTTGTCATTGAGGCTGTTTTTGACAACACATTATTGTATACATGTTTATTTGAAATGACCTTTGACCTTTGGAGGAAAAAAAGCCTGAAGGACGTTTAAATCAAGGAGTAAAATAAACACTGCTGTACATTTAATTTACCAGAGGACCCAGTAAACCCCTGAGGGTTCAGGGTTTAGGCACAGAGGGGGCGCACTGGGACCGGGCCTGTCACTCTCATGCCGGCTGGCCAAGAGCTAACAGACGGTTAGCTTAGCTTAGCAAAAAGACAGAAACCATGTCCAGAGGTTACACGTTCATTTGAAGGTTATTTGTGAAACATTAAAAGCAAAGATGTCACAATAAAATATGCTCCCTTTGTAATGTCATTCACAAAACATTACATATATTTTAATAGCTCTCAAATTAATTAAGTTAAATCTTGTTCAAAACTGGTTGGCAGACTTTTGGTGTGTTTGCCAAAGTGTTGAGCTATAAGTAATGTATTACTTATTTGTTTATCGATATTATTTGTTTTTAAAGCACTTTGTTATAATCAACAATATGGGTACATTTGAGCCATTTACTCTTATTATAATTATAATCGGGAAATAAATGCAAAGGTTTAAGGTTATTGGTTCATGTTTCAGGATTATACATAAAAAAAATGATATCTCAACCATTCAGTTTTGCTTTTTTATTGCTTATTTTCCTCATGTCACTCAAAGTCATCCTCAGATCCTTGTGTCAAACAAGATGAGGCGCAGATAGATGTCTGACATGTTTTTGACGAGAGCCGTCATTAAAAAGCCGTCCAGTGTCACATCGCTTCAAGCTTGTTGACGAGGCGGCAGCAGCAGCCTCAAGATACAGAACTCTCTTCCTCTATACGTGTATTTAGATGTTGTTGAAAGACAGATCAATAAGTCAAAACAATTCAGCCATTTCACAGAAGAAATGTAACGAAAAGCATCTGAACTCCATTAAGCCGTCTCAGTTTCAGCCTCCTGGTGTTGTGCCAATGCACATGTTGACGTGTCATTAGACATCATTCTTGGCTTCCCTCCAAGACTACTTCATCAATACAATCTTGACATGCGGTGACATGTGTTCTCCACTAGATGGCAATAGTGCACCACTTTCTTTTTTCTCGGATTCAGATCAACTGAGCAGCTCTCAGCTATCATTGAAGACTTTTGAGAGGTTAAATATCTGCGGCTGGCTTACGTCGTCGCCCCGCTTTTTGGCAAATACAAGAGAAAATAATAGTGTGACAGAAAGCTCGGGGGATGCATTATCACGAGACTGTACGATACAATACGCCGCATGCTGTTAACTGCCATGTGTTTTCGAGCAAGAGATGAAAACATTATTAAAGTAAATAGCACTGGTGGCTTGTGTTGCAGCTTGGCCTATATTTGCGCGCCAAGTCTCGGCAACAGTCTTTCCAACAGTTGCCACCAACACAAAACCCGCAAGACTTTCCATCGCTGATACAAAATTGCAATCAAGTCAGGACCCGGGGGCGAGGGAGGCCGGGGTGCAGCGTCTCGGTTTGTGATGTTCTGCGGATGGCAGCAAACTGTTGTGCTGCCTGCCAGCATGTCAAGCCGGGAGCATTAGAAAGGGGAAAGTGGAAAATGAACCGGTGCCAATAGCCAGAACGCGCACGTGACTGCAAGCACATGGGAGCGGACTGACGGTGCAGCGTGAGGAACATTCCAGCAAACGCACCGACATGTGACACTCAATTACTGCATCGCACAGAAATCCTCGCATTTTTTTTGGGGGGGGGTGGACCTGACAAGCTATGTAAACGCCGCTCTGAGCACACTGAGGGGGTCAGATGATACACAATTAGAGTGAGTTTCAGGCCTGTTATTAAGAAGCAGGGGGGTGGGGGGTAATCGAGCCTGAAGCGTTTGAAAACGTATCCAAAACAAGAAACTGAAAACACATTTTTTTTTTAACGAGGAGGGTTTTTTTCTTCTTCTTTTTTCTCTAAATAACAATTTTGCACAAAGGATCAACAGTCAGACTGACAAATCCACCAAAATGCAATGCGACCTTTTGATCTTCGTCTCAACTAGAAATCTGTCTCAAAATGCGATCCTTTTCATTATGTTCTGTCACAAACAAGCGTAAGAAAGGACAAGAGGTCAGCCGCCTCATGTGACTTGTCAATGTTCATTCTTATTCTGACTAACGAGAGGAAAAACAAGCCGAACGAAAGGGTTGAAGCAGGTGAAGCAGTCCGACCAGCTGAGCTCAACCGTGGGACTCCAGCTGTATAAGACCAGAGGAGGGAAAAGCAAACAGTACTACAATAAATCCAACACAAAAACTCTCTCTCCTCGTGTATCATGGGTAACATCAGTATGTTTTCTTTGTCTATAAGGCTGATGCTGATCTGACTTCCATGCTTGCATGAAATGTCATGTCATGTTCTCTGGTTTTTAGAGAGATTGCCCACGCGATGCCTCTTCACGAGAAACACATTTCGTTCTCAAGTTATCTTTAGATTTGGAAAGAAGAATAAAGCGCTTGTTGGCTGGCAGAGTCTCGGTGTTACACGGTTCCCTGCTGCTGCTGCTGTGCATGCTGATGCTGATGCTGTATTCAGTGCTGGTTCTGAAGCGCAATAAATCAATATTTTTTTTTCCATTGGGTTCTCATAGGGAGAGATGCACGAGGCAGTAGATTTCAGTGAAACCGAGTATACTGCCAAGTTACATTTGGCAATGATGCAGGTTTCATATCTATTTTTTAAGATTGTTTTGGTCTTACTGCATAATGCAATTGTTTCTCCTAAATTTTCTTCGTGAACAGCTTTGGCGGACATATTTTTACATCTTCGAGTGAATTTAATTTGGTCAATTTTCTAGTTTTAGCCTCAGAATAGCAAGAAGTCAAAGATGAGCTGCGTTCAAAAGCACGACCTCGTTCACTCGTTCCTTACTCCCTATATAAAATATACACTCAGTACTTTATTTACTTATTTTACTCCAAGCAGTACAATCAGATTTCATAGACATCTTTTTTTGTAGTATTTTATAAGGGCACTATATAAAGCAAACATATTATACTGCGTTCCAGACCACTTGTAACTTGAATATTTCCAACCTCCTACAAGAAAAAGCACAAAGTAACGTCACTCAAAGTCCTTAAACCATCGACTCCGACTTGACAAAGGAGCGCAATATTGTAAATAGTAAACCATCAACTGAAAGGCAACATATTTGCTCATATCTAATTAAAGCACTACATACTATAATTGAGTAAAAACCCGTTCTCCATTTAAATTGATTTCAAAATCTGACGTCGAAAAAGAAAATGGCGTTACCTTGTGTTTCATTTTCATTATCATCTCTGCCAGGAGAACAATGAGAGTGGTCGTGTATGTGTGTGTGTGTGTGTGTGTGTGTGTGTGTGTGTGTGTGTGTGTGTGTGTGTGTGTGTGTGTGTGTGTGCGTGCGTGTATCTGTGTGTCTGTGACCTCTGTGTCTGTCCACAGCTCATCTCACATTCTCCTGCAGCCGACTGCAAAACCTTCTGGGTGGCCTCTGCATTGGCTGTCCGCTCACGGACCTCTCCAGGTTGCATTGACTCACACTTTCTCAGAATACCTTTTAATTGCCTGTTTTATACGGATATCGACTGCCTGCTGACTCCTCGCTCCCTACTCTGAACCGCCCCTCCATCACCGATCCCCAGAAGCTACTCTGTGGCCTGGACCCAGTGGGGAAAAAACATCGACTGTATTGTTGAAAAAATAGACTTGAGGCCTAAAGAACCGCTGTAAGTTGGGGGTCGCTAATCGTGGGTTGCGTTTATCAATCAAACATTACAGCAGCGGTTTGCAGCAGACACACCCGGCGGAGATCTGCGCTCCATCGACTGCACCTCTCTGGTTTCTCCTCTGTTTTGTTTTCGCGAGCAGGTCCGCACTGCCGGGAGTTCAACTGTGCGTTTACCTGCCAAAGAAATCACGGTCGGCCATGTTTTTTTGTGTGTTTACGCTCGGTGTTGTGTATCAGGGAACGCTTGGAGGTCGGAAGCTGGAAATGTTAACGGGGAAATTCCAACCTCCGACTCCCGCAGCATCCCGCTCCAAAAGGAGAGCGGCGGATACGTGAGCGCTGTCATGTGACCTCAGAAGCAGCCTATCGAGCGCACTTGTCCTCTGGATTGACTTCTACTCGACTGAGGGGGCCCTGACCATGTCATGTAATAACGCCGCATGTCACCACCATCAGAGCATGATGTGTAACATGGGTCTATCATAAGACCTTTACAAACCCCTCAAGGTCGGACCCTCAAACTAAGCACTAATGAGCGTTTCTCAAGCTTTCTAGCGCCGTGTGTGGATCTGACGTTTCACACATGGTGTCCAACGTGTGGCCCCCGGATCAAGAGAGAGCCCACCGCAGTGCAAACACGGCGTTAATAAGCAGCCCTCCTTGTTCTCCTGCGCGAAGCCCGTTGATGATTGTGTGAATCCTCCTCTTTTCATTAGTTTTTCTTCACCGACCTCTGACCTATTTTCACTCCGCAGCACAGAGAAGGGCATCTGCTCTTAGCGTTCCCGCTAAGAGCAGCTCACACACAGCCGTCTATGTAGGTCAGCAAATTGCCCTCAGTGTCACTTGTGTGGGCAAACCAGAAAAATAAACAGATCGAGAATGTGTGCGTGCATGTTTGTGTGTGTGTGTCTGTGTGTGCCTGTGTGTGTGTGTGTGTGTGTGTGTGTGTGTGTGTGTGTGTGTGTGGTTGAGTATAAGAGTGCAAAGAACTAACTGGAGGGTTGATGTGCATTTCATGGGATGTCACTGCACTGAGGTCTGCTGCCAATTCCTCTTCATGCTTCACGCATGTTTTCATATGGTTTGTATAATTTTTTGCTGTTGAGATGCATTACAGGATGTCCATGCTAATAAATGGCTTTGATATGACTGGGTGCTCCTTTAGGGCGACATATTGTGATCATTGCCAGGTTCATACATGTGTTTTGGGTTTCAACTTGACCATTTTTACATGCTTTAATGTAGGAAAAATAAATAAAACTATATTTTTCTCTTTCTGTCTGTCTGAATATAACAGTTTTCACCGTCTTAGCGTGTTTTAGTTGAATGAAGTTGCTAGGCGATCTCTTGGGTCCATGACGGCTCGTTTAAAGGGACAGTTTCTGAATGTGGGCTGCGTGTATTTATCCATGGATTAGACCTTTTGATACATTGACAATAACACGTAGAGCTGCTTAACAATTAAAAAAGTTATAATATGGGATCTGATGAAGCGCTCCTGTTTATACATCATGCATCAATATATTTCTGACCACTAGGAGGTGGAAGAGCTCCAGACAACAGCTCTTGACATCATTGAAATCCTTGTGGGATGTATATGACCTATAGATACTTGGTTTAGTCCATCAGCTGCTGATATCTTCGTCTCCTTCAGTCGTCTCTCTGTTCGGGGAGCGTACAATACAACCAGCATGTGCGATCTTCCTCTCTGGAAGCTACTACTCCTCATTTCTTGCTTCTTTCTCAAACACTCAAACATAATCTGAGCCAGTGTTTCCCAGATGGTTTGGCTTGGGACCCCGAAAAAGCTACGTTTATTTTCCAACTCTCATATCACATTTGTGGTTTGACCAAACATTAAAACCATATCCAGTATCCACTAGAAAACACTTGAATACACATGTCCTTTTGGTGTAGAAAAGGTATTTTATTTTCTATTTTTTTAAATGAAAAAAGTGTGTCTTAAAGGCCCAGTGTGTAAGTTATAGTTCAAGATTGCAACGATCTAAATACCCCTCACTTTTACTAGAACTAAGCTGCTCTTATCAATACTCTGCTTTCTTATCATGACTAAATAATTACTTTTAAAAACATAAATAAAATTTGAAAAACAATTAAATTCTGAACAGAATTAGAATTTATATTTCATATATATTTCATATATATATATATATATATATATATATATATATATATATGTATATATATAGCAACAACAGTACAATTCTGAACAGAATTAGAACTTGTATTTAATATAATAATATATATATATTTAATGTTATATGCTATATATGCTATGTATATATATATATATATATATATATATATATATATATACGTATATATATATATATATATATATATATATACGTATATATATATATATATATATATATATATATATATATATATATATATATATATATATATATACATAGCATATAACATTAAATATATATTATTATATTAAATATATATATAAGTATGTATATAGCAGCAACAGTTATTCATCATTATCTCACTGGAAACCAATGTTAATAAAATAAATAAGGAATAAGGAATACAGACATAAGTATCAGTCATACTCCTCTCCTCTGAAATCTCTCTGAATACACCACATTTCTTACTTGCAGGTGATCATACTCTCATTGAAACATAGCTATGCATATTATATTATATTGCTGCCAATTAATCCCCCTAAATGTTACACACTCATCTTGTGACCCCTTCGGATGTATCCTCGACCTGGGGTTGAGTCTCAGTGGAATGGGAAGCACAGGAAATCATTTAATTCAGAATTAGTATCAGAAGATATATAGTTTAATATCAGCATATGATTTTCACTTAAGCGTAACGGTGTCCACACAGGGGAGCTCGCTGGATATCTCCGCGCCCGTCCCGTCCCAAGGTCAACCTGCGTTTTAACACTTTTGAGATCCAGTCGATCGTCACCCCCACAGCTTAATAACTGTGTGTCGCCCATTGATCAGAGAGAGGGGAACAACGGACGTCCATCATTATTTGTCCCTGCACAGAAGATGTATCGGGTTCGTGCAGTTTGACACAGATTTAGCAGGCAGCGGGGCCTCGAGGGGCGGGAGCATCGATGCCTCCATGCTTCAGCTAACATCGGAGAGTTCATGGAGACCAAACCTCGACATGACCCCCGCGTGACACTCCGGATCCAGCCAGCCAGGGCTTATGGTGAGGCTCCGAGCTGGGGAGGCACAAGCACGTCACCGGCCAGTGTTGGCTGTCAACACATCTAGCGCGCACACACACACACACACACACACACACACACACACACACGCACACAATCTCATTGTTACTTTTCTTTAAATAACTTAAATTTATGGGAAAAAGATGTAAATATAATTGTTGCACCGTCTCCCTTATTAACCATCTTATTTATCTGAATTAATCTACAACTAGATTAAATCCCAGCTCATTCTCTCACGCACTTCTTATGCCGTTAATCCAGATTGTGATTTTAAAGCTGTTAAAACTTCCATCTCAACAGCAGCTTCAAAAGCAACAATAAAGCATCACTTCATTTCTGCTCCACCGAAATGTACGGTGAAACATCCTCTCACCACGCACTTGAATATGAAGAGTAAACAACAGTGTCTCCCAGACTGAGAGTGACAGGTGAGTGCATGAAGACCTGCACACTCTCTTACACTCTCCTCACCTCCCATCTCCAGCATCACACCTTGAGGCTGCGCGTCCAGGTCTTCCCACCATGCCGCGGTGGTCTAGGTCCCCTCGAGGTTTGAAGGATGGCAGCGCGTCGACAGCGATCGATTTTCATGTCAGCGGCTTCTCGCCATCCTCCTGTGGAGGAGAAAGACAACATTTGCAGGAGAGACGGCGTGTGAGGAGCCACTTAGTGGAGGGATGAGAGGTCTAATCTGGGGAATCCCACTGTAACGCAGGGCTCCTTCAAGAGAGTCTGTGTAGATGTTATCTCACAAAAACAGCATTTTTACTGTATTTTAATTGCTTTAGTATTTTGTAGGTAATATTGAGCTAATATAAATGTATTTATCTGTCATGCCCCAGTATTTATTGACTATTTAGTATACTATATGGACAAAAAGAGTGTTTCAACTGCAGGCAGCACTGTCTATGTGTGTTGCCTTTTAAATACATGTTAAAAATGTAACTGGAATTGCCATCGACACTCTAGTTTCTCTGACTTACACCACAGCTTCACGCACGCAGCTGAACAACCGTCCTGTTTGGTTACAGGCGTCTCTGTTCTCAAGCGGGCGTCGACATGTTTCCTCGCTGCGCCCTGGGAGCTCCTTCCTCTCAATAATGCATGAGTTTGACTGTGTGTGCATGTGTGTGTGTGTGTGTGTGTGTGTGTGTGTGTGTGTGTGTGTGTGTGTGTGCCAGCAGCAGCTTTTTAGTCCCATGTGACCGCCTTGGTGTGAACCTCCCTTCAGTCTGAAGACATCAGTAAATACAACTCTAGAGCTGGCTGCTGTACTCAAAAGCCATGAATATAATTTGGGTTTTTATTTGGTGACTCATCAAGCTGCAAATGGAAAGTCCACTGCAGACGTGACTTTGAAAGATCCCTCAGAATAATTCAGTCTCTGCAGTCTCCTCTCTGCTCCAGACCTTTTCAGCGCTAACTATTATATTGTTTATCTTCTCAGGAAGAGCAAAGGTTTAATCAATAACACGGGCAACTACTGTAATACATTTGGACGGGCAAATTCCTGGAATGAAACAGAGCTACTGAACTGTGTGTTCAATGCTATTAGCTACACTTGAGTAGCATTCTTTTCAGTCTTGCTCTGAGAGAACCTGCCAGAGGATATTGTTCTGTTTGTTCTCAGAGGACCAGCATCCACAAAGAGCTCAGAATAATTCCCAATTAAATGTAATTTTCAAATGCTGCAGGAATGAGTCCTAAAACCTAAACTTTTAGTTCCACGTCATAAAAAACAGCAGCAAATGTCACACATTTTGAGGCTTCTTTCTTTATGTCTTATAATGAGAATAGGTAAATGAGACTACTAAAACATCAGCGGCCCAAATGCTACGCCGCCTTCAGCTTAATAGCGTAAAGCGACTGTGGAGTAGTTAATTTACAACGTTTATAACGTTAACTTTTTTACTACTGCCGATTGTACAAAAAATCCCCAAAGTGTTAATTTGTGAAAATCGTCCTGTGTAAAGTGTCATAAAGTTGTGTTTGCCACAGAGCTCAGTTTCTGCAATAATCCAAAATGGAAGAATTTGCCTTTTTTCATTGATGGAATTATTGCGATAATTTCCGGGATGGCCGACAACAAGACGTCATCCCTCAAACACTCTAAGTCAAGTGGAAGGAAAGAAATATTTTTTTGAGTCATGTGGAAAACCTTATTGGCACGTATTCGGGGTCTTTGGTGCATTTCCTTGAAATCAGTCAGCGAAAAACTAGTACGTAATTATCCTTTTCCTTTTGTGTAGCTCACTTTATGAGGTGCTAATCACTTTTAGACCAACTTTTGGACAATATGGAGCTTGCCTCACGTGTAAATAAAGTGTAGATGCTGATGTATCCTCCACCCGGCGGGGGCTTGCAGAAGTGTGCTCAGTGTAATGCGTTTTTAAAGGTGGTGGAACAGAGTGCTGTAGTGCACTGGTCTACCCTTTCGCCTCTCTCCCCCCTTCCTTCTTCCCAGATCACTGTCTATATCCGGGCCAGCATCCTGAATGGAGCGCGCTCTCATGTTCCAGATATTAAATTACTCATGAAATATTTGCTTGGCCTCCAGGGTCGGCTGCATGCTTGCTCCGAAAACCTCCACTTAGCCCCCCGAAACGTCTCGGAGAGCGGGCTCGGGTCACCTCTACGAGGAAAGGTCAATTTTTCCAATTTAGAAACGGGGCATTAGAGGCTTCTTCAGATTGCATTAGCCTCACAGTTCTCTGCTCTTGTCACCTTTTTTCTCCTCCTTCTTGCCCGGTGTATACCTCTCTTCCTTTGCATTGGGACGGGTAAGGCTGCTTTCCTAAAACAAGCAGTCTGAGAGGTTGAACATTGCATGATTCAGTAACATGGAAAAGGTCTGATCACTCATGACGTGTGCACTTTACTGTACCAGAAAGTTCCATCGAGCTCGGTGAACCTTGAAGGCATCTTAAAGATACAGCCGCAGAGTTCAGGAGGACAACGTGGCAGTTAGAACATATCTGGACTGACGTGTTATGACAGAAGCTGATGGCCACTGGTTATCAGCTCAGCAAGGCCACATTGAATTAATTCAACTTTTTTTTAGTATGGAATATATATGCAAAATAGTCTGGTCAGCACAGCTGTGCCAATTAAAATTCAATTAAAATATTTAATTTATCAAAGCAAAAAAAAGGAGATGATCAATAAAAGAGTATATATATATATATATATATATATATATATATATATATATATATATATACAATAATAACATTTAAAACAAATAGCACAAGTAAATTGCCAATAACTTAGTGAGTAAGTGAAACATTTTGATGTTAATAATCACATAAACAACTAGGAGTTTACCACTAATACAAATATTCCACACAATTTTACCATTCATTACATATTATTATAATTACAATAACTAGCATATACATACTAAAATCCCTTTTCTTTGAAACAGAAACATCATTCACAAAACAACGATAATATTTCTAACACTTTGCTCGGACTTGTTGTGTTCTGCATTTACAAATGCTTCTGTTGTCTTTTTGTAGGAACTCATAAAGCCACTTGGGATTTGCAAATCAGATTATCCTGACAGAGTGATGCCCTCTTTTATGAAGATATATTTATAAATTAAAGTTAGTACATGAGCCAAATGAAAACGACTGGAGCGTTAACGTTGGAGGACTTTGAGGGAAAATAAGTGAGACAGTTCATTTGTTTTCTTTGAGCGTGTGTGTGTGTGTGTGTGTGTGTGTGTGTGTGTGGGGGGGTGGTGTTCGGTATAAGTTATTTTTGTATAAGCAGACATCAAGATCTGGTGAGCAGAGTATAGCTTCAACTGAAAGAAAGGCCGGGGCTCAGTCCACGCAGGATACTGCCGTGTCTAGTTCCTGGTCATGTGGTACAGCAGCTCTTTGGGTACAGACACTCACACTGCAAAAACAAATTCCCACTTGAACTGCACGAAAAAAGAAAAAGTCACTCAATATGATGAATTACTGTCAAAATACACTAAGACTGTAGAAATCCTTTGCCTCCAGGAAGGAACACAAATATGCAAGAAAAGTCATAATTCAATCCAGGCTGCAGACATCAAATAATTTTATTAACACCTGCGAGTACTTCCCCTTGAATATTTCAAGATGTGTAAAATTATATTTGCGTCCCACCATTTCCAATGCGTTCCTCCGAGCTCCAACGAACGTCACGAACACATGCGCAAGCTGCGTGTGTACTGCAGTAAGCCATATTTACTTAAAAAATAATCATAATTATAGCAAATTTGCCGAATGTAATCTGTAATTTCTTCAACTTGGAAGCATATAAGAAGCAGATAAAGCAACGAGAAGCAGATGTGTGGAGATTCCTCTGACTTCAGACCTCAAGCATTGCCATATGGCCACCGAAGGGCCCACAAGTGTTGCTGAGCCTCCACGTATAGATCTCAGCAAAAAGGTGAGAGTCCAGTCACCCGTGATTATTACCAGCTTACTCGTGAAATTGCCGACCACGGGGCAGTGATGGAGCGGGGAGGGACGGTCGGAGGCCAGGAGCTGTTTTCTATCCGGTTGAGGCGGGATCTCGTCCCCAGTTTAGTTTCACCGACTGACAGACGCATATTTGAGTGTTAACAATGTGAAAAAAGAAGAAAGAAAATGCAGAAAAATGTCAGACATCAAAGTCATCCCTGTCTTCCACAACTGATACCTTTTTACTTCTGATACATGAAATATTCATATTTCCCTGAGAGGCTTTTCCATCTCCTCCAGCATTGTGTTTATTACATCCAGATTAGATTAAGTGTTTTTTTTATCAATCTAACAGTGCTGAATCATGACTCAGATAAGAATTGTAAGAAAGTGCCTGCAGAAAATGGATGTTTTCCCATTTACAGACCAGGGTTTGTATTAATGAATAACTGAGTGTTCAGAATTTAGAAGATCCAGACCATGAAATATGATTTTTACAGCTTCCTGAACCTCAGAAAAAAGGCAGCTTGTGTTCAGCTCCCACATTGCTGTTTGCACTTGGGTCTGGAAACCCTTTACAGCGGGCACATAAAAGTCGATGGCCCCGCAGAGTTTGGCTATCCAGCACTCTCCCAATACTCCAGAAACACGGTGGCGCAATAAATCATTCAAATCATATCTGTGTTTCTGCTGCATCGCCGCCGGCTTCTTCTGATTCTCACATGCTGCATAAAGTGCTTCGCCCGGAGAGTCTCGCACTGATAACTCTGCGTGTGGTTGAATAGTTACTTCTGTGTTCAGAGACCTTTTAACAGCTCCTGCACTGGAATCTCCCTTTTTATTTGAGTAAAGGTGCATTCTAAAATACTATATATTCTCACTGAATTGGGTCCTAGAAACCCCGGCCTCTCTTTAACAAAAAACATATTTCCAAAAAAGAATCAAAATCAAAGTCAGTTTTATTGTCACTTCCTCCATTTGTGCAAACATACAGAAGACCTGAAATTATGTTTCTCTACTGTCTGACATAAAGTGAATAGTGCAACAGTTAAAAAAGTAAAAAATAGACAACATATAACATATAAACAACATATAAACATAGTGCAAAAACATATAAACAACATATAAACATAGTGCAAAAACATATAAACAACATATAAACATAGTGCAAAACAGTTACAAAAGTACAAACAGTTTAAAAAAAAAGTAAAAAATAGACAACATATAAACAACATAAATTAGGAAACTATATAAATGTATTTGACATTGTTTTATAAACATGAGAATTAACATAACATCATTTTAAACAAATGAGATGTTGAGAAAGCTGCTCCGGAGAATTACACATTACTTCTTTATTACAGATGTGTAACGGTTAAATACAATGGATATCTGTGTTTGGCATGTACTGTATATACCTTTTTATGCAGCAACGTCTGCAAACATCCTATATAATATATATTTATATATATATCAATCAGTCTTTGTGGTAACCACCAGAACAACATCTACATGTACATGATGTACATCTCTTTAAATATGAATGATGTTTTGGCACACATGTATTTGTTCATGCATAAATAACCCAAATAACACATTACATAATGAAATAGTTCCTCATTTTGTGAATTCAAAATGTATTTATTTTGTCAGCGTTACTTTGTTACATAGTTAGTCAAATTAAGGTCATATGGAAAGAGTAAAAAAATAAATAGGGGGGTTAATTAGATTCTGGAATTATTGATATTATTTATAACATATACTATAACAGTTCGCAATCTGTAAAACCCCAAACATTCCATTCAAATATGTTGGTATCCTTTATATAGAGACACGTAGTCTCATTTAGATGGACATCTCTTTTTCTTAAGGTGGAAGCAAAGCCAATGTCAACAAAAATAGTGTTTGAATACAATTTGATAACAGAAACAAAGATTATGCCAAGAATTTCAATTGTTGACACAACATGGAAATGAATGAACATTTCATTTTAATGTTGGCACGTTCATTCCTTTGAATACTTGACAACTAGCATCTCGATATAGGGTGAAGCTAAAAGGTTCTTTTGTGTGAATATTTCTGTACATTTTCTTCACGAGGGTGACAAGAAGCTGACATAAAGAAAATAATGAAATGATGTATAATTAATTATATATTGTGTAATAGATTTAACAAATAAAAGAGAAATATTAGATCAAATATTCAGCATAAATGTGGTAATGTTTGTATTTACTTCACAATGGAGGGTTCATGCTTATCAGGGTATCATCAGCTCCATAAGCTATTGTTGCTCTTTGCCGATAAACAAAACATGCATTAGCGTTATGTACATTTAATGGGTCAGTTCATCAACTCGCCATAAACACGGCCGTTATCGCACAGCGGAGTCTCCTGATGAGGTAAGCCAGAGTGTGAACCAGCTTTCCTGTATAATGTATGACCCACAAGTCAATCCAGATTAGGCCTGATTGGATCGCTGGTGCCATATGTGACCTACAATCTGTGCTCCTCTTGCACTGTGGGGTGGGAGGGTCAGCGATCTCCCTGGGCAAAGGTTGCCATGGGAACGACCTCCGGGTGCACCGCTCTCGTGCTCTTTGCAGCCCTCGCACATCTCAGGGCAGAATTATCCAGGATTTCTTTATGTCAAAGGCCTGAACATTTCTTCTGCTCTATTTCCTCACTCTGCTCTGCAGTTTCAGCTCCCTCTGCTTCCTCTCTCCACACACACGCACGCACACACACACACCCACGCTGTGACATTTGGACACTTGCATGCATACTGACACATACATGGATATGCAACCCCCCCCTCTCAACCCCCCAACCCTTTCAAACACACATGGTATACACACACTTACTTACTCCTGATGCGAGGATGTGCAGCCAAAGGACATTTCTGCACATTGGCTTGTTGAATGCTTAATTGTATATACTTTATAATCAGATTTGCAAAATGACATTCTTTTCTTGTTTTTGGCAAGTCGACTTGGCTGAACGTCACCTCCTCCATCCTTAAGCCTCCAGACAAATTCTGGTTGGTGGTGACAAATTTGTGCTCGCCTGAAAAGAAAGACTTTAGCCACAAGCTATCGGGATTGGAGAGTTACCGTGTTTGTTCAAGCTGAAACTTCATGACCGAACTCAACATGATCTGCAGGGAACATTTCAGCCACTAGTTTTTAAGTTGTAGCACACGCACCAATTGTTTTTAGCTCGGAGAGTATTATGATATTAGCTTAATTTGATGATTTACTGCAGGTAAGTACTGCAAGTACTTCCGGCTCTGTAATAATGATCATTAGGTTACAATTGTAAGACAGACACCGGGTAATAAACACATAGGGTCAGATAAGGGCTTCCCTAAGAACAATAAATGTCTTTTCTTAAGTTTGTTGAGATCAAATCTGAAACAACACTCAGAAAGCAGAGAGATATCTTGTTGCAAAGTAATTTTATTGCAGGGAACACGAGAGAAAAATATAATTGGATCCCCCTGGAGATTCTCAGTTCCTCTCCCTCTCCTTCCTTTCAGGGTTGAGGTTAAATACAAAGGAAATACAATAAAGAGGTAATATCCCTCAGAGCAGCAAGCGAGTTAAATTAACCATTCTTTACGCTTTCCAACAGCGAAAGCATTTACATCTAGATCCCATGAAGTCATTAAACGGCTGCAGGATTTTTATTAGGTCTTTATTGAACTGTGCACGTGTGAAATACCTGCAGAGTAGTTAGAGGCCAGTGCTTGTATAAAAGCACTTACACAACGTGGCTCACCAAAATACTGATGTACAGACATACAGTACAAGTTATATAGTAATGCTACTAATGCTATTTGTCATACATACACTTCATAATAAGAAATGACTGTAACTCTTGTAATAATCTGAATTGAGACAAATTGCAGGATCTGTAATGAAACACAAGGATTCAAAACAAGCAACGTATTGTCCCTATAACCAAACAATATGATGGACATATCTCCTCATGAAATGTACACCACAGCAAAACATTGCGCTGTTTAAAAGTGGTAACATTGAAAAAAACACACACATACACATTAAAATACATTCCCTTGAACCATTCCTCTTTATAGACCATCACCACAAGGCAGTTAAAAACCGCATCGAAAGTTAAGAATGCAAAAGACGGCAACTTGAGCCACTCAATAAAATGCATTACGCTGTGCCGCAAAAAACAAACTCACAACCATTTAATGTGTACTGTGACCAGGCAACCTCCGCCATGCAAAGGGGTTTCACCTGTGTGCGTTGGTGAGTGGGGAGAAAAACAGCTCCTCTTTCAGGCCGTTCACAGACAGACTGGAAGAGCCCTGAGGAGGGAGGCAGCTCTCTGCAACGCGGTGGCAAAATAAAGTTTATAGAGGGAGCCTTTTTTGATTTCTGTGCAATATTGTATATCCAAGGACAGAGGAAGCATTCAGTGGTCTGATAAATAAAATCAATAAAACTAGTCGAACCTCATTCAATCTTTTGATCAATACAATCATACTCAAGCGCTTCTGAGTTTTCAGAACAACTAGTTTCAGTTGTATTATCACTACCCAACTGATTTTAACCCATATAAATAGAATAGCAGTTGAACTGTTTTTGGTGGTCATTTAACGAGTAGAAGAGTAAATGCTGATTGTTGTGAGTTGTTGACCCACACATCAGCAAAGTGTTGGACACAGTCAGCCGTGAAGAGAGCGTACGCAGCTCTGAGCAGATGGATGGCTTGTTAGCGGCGTAGCTTGTCCTGTTAGCGCAGAGTAAGCTAGCCCAGAGCTGCCGCTAGCCACTGGCCCGCTACTCGGCTCATTTTCTGCAACCAGTTTAGCATCAAAGCATGGTGGCACTAACACGCTAACTAGCAAGCTAACCAAGGGCTAGCGTGTTAATGCCACCATGCTTTCATGCTACAGCGGTTACAGAAAATGAACCGAAAAAAGTTGTCACTGCAACCCTAAGTTTAGTTCATACAGACGTTTGCTAGCTACAATGGTGCATCAAAATGGCCGCCGCTCTAAACATCCCGCTGCATTGATTTCAATGGGCATGTCCGTCTACTCAAATTTAACATCTCTGTCATCTCATTATGAAGAGTCGGGAGATGGTGTTTATGACCATGAATGGGAAACACTTTTCTCCTCCGAATAACAATACAAAAATCTTCTCATGCTAGCTTATTTATTGTGCTCACAGAGTAAACTATCATTGATCAGATTGTCACTTATTCCAGTGAGTAACTGAATTTGTGTTCAGAGAATATCTAGTTTTATAACACAGAGGTATCACCAACTAATCCGTGCAAATAAAATGTTCACAGTTACCTGCTAACAGGACACGCACACAGCTATTAGAGGTATTAGACGATTTGGACTGCCGTTTGGGGAAAATTCATGATCAAGGTCTGCTTTTAGTCTATGTTTTTATTATGTATTTTACTGTTGATACATTTCATGTTTTAAAAACTGATCTTGTAAATGATTAGCCCTTCTATAGTCGCCTTTATGTTTTCTTCTTGTCTGAAATACGGCTCCTGTGCAGCACTTTGTGACTTATGCCTGTGAAAAGCGCAATGTAAATACATTTGACTTACTTCCTTCCTTTTCACTGAGGTACTAGACAGGAGAGTAAACTTGACACTGGGCCAATCACAAACCGAGAGCTGGCACCGAGCTCAGAGTTCTGCGTGAAATGTCAGAGTTCAGAGGCTCAAGACACTAGCATGACTTTCTAATCCCACCTGGTTGCTTATTTTAACGTTATTCACAGCGGACTTGATCAAGGATTTCTGTTTGCCAAGCAGGTCAACATGGGTTGTGGTGGGTTTCAGAGGGCTTAACCAACAACTCTACACCAGTCCCAGTAAGCCAGCCGAGCTGGGTCACGATGAAAGAGTCTGTCCGCACACACACACCAAAAAAAAGTCTAGAGTGACAGGCAAAGAAAGAGGAATCCTCTTAGTGGGAATATCCTGTTGTGCACCTCCATCTGTTGCTCTGCGATGGCCGGCAGTCTAGAGGAGAGAGGAAAAGATCAGGAGGAGGACCACATACTGTATTCTGGCTTCGAGACATGATGGATTCATTTATTCACAATATTCAGAAGATTCCTTCCAGCATTTTTATATTTATCTATCTGGCTCTTTAGTACCAACAGTGTATTTTTATTCTGCTGTGGGATATAATTATTATCATTATAAGATAAGTTATGTTAAACAAAACATGAAAGAAAAATCTTTTTTATTAAATTATTAACACAAGCAGGTCTGGGGATCAAAAAAAGTAAGAAAAATAGTATCAGATATACAAATATAATAAGGTGATTGTTGCTAACGATACCACACTATGTGTATGCTATTGTACTGTTAAGGAAAGATCACATATCAAAGAAAAAAAATGTGGTCTCGTGTCTCATGTGTTACATTTTTAAAATCGTCAGACACCAAATATCTTGGCATTTTTGTTATTCTTCCTCCGACTACTGAGGTTAAAAAATATTCAGGAGGAAAGCCGATTGAGTGAGCGCCATTGTCTTTTCCATGAAATGCTTGAAACCACCCTGAAATATTGAAAAATTAGAATTTCCCTTTCCCTAAGAAGTCTGGAACAGAGGGTGGAATGGACTATTTGATTATTTATGTAATTCTTAACTATTCAAAAATATATATTTAGTATCTGTTCAGATTTTTCCAGTATTATAGATATTTCTTGATATTGCTTTGAAATAGTTAAAGAGAGTGACTTTTAGAAGATTTGATTATGAACGATGTTAGTTTTCTTTACCTTATTTTTGAGTATTGTTTGGAAAATGTTGACACGACACGGTGTCCTGTAAGTGCATGCGGGCTGAGCATAGTGTGACACAATAACACTCATTTAAAAACTTCAAACTACTGTGTACAGCGGCCCGCTTGATACCTGATATACATCATGTGGGAGCGACATGGGGGTTTTCTAAGATACATAATATTACCTTGAATTTTGACAATGAGCTTTTTCATTCAAAGAAAACTCCCCATATCGCTTTGTTACAGTAGTACTTACAAAAACTCTCTGCAAGAAAAAGGAGTTTATCTAGCAGCTTAGATCTGCGTGAAAGTTCCTTCTAAAGATAAACTACTGAATCATTTCAAACAGTGTTTAAACTCTGTACTTATCTACAACAATAACTCAGCGATTTCAAGCATTTAAAGTTCCCCTCAGCGAAGACACACAAAGGAACCCACACACCAAAAAAGGGTCTTTAAACATTGCATAACTTGTTTCTATCCAAACAACAAGACGATCCACATCACAGGAGAACGACTTGAACACACAGAAGACCACTCGGTGCGTGTGGGCGGCATCGACACACAGCGGCTGATTTATGGAACCGGTTCATATCAATTAGTAGAGAGCTTAGAGGGGATGTTGGCGTTCAAAAAAGAAAAGAAAAAACCCAAAGCCGTGATTGATGACTGCCATTTTATCAAGGCATTCATTTCGTCATGACTGTCATCTGAATCACTTTTTACTGGGCCTCTGTTTTATGGCAATAATAGCGCTTCGATTTATTATGATGATAAAAAAAGTGTTGCCTACCCTCCGACAGGCGTTCATACACACTTCTTTTTAAGTAGCCGGTGGCCCATCATAAACCAGGGAAGACACTGGGTTCAGTCTTCACATCGCCTCATTTGTCAAGAAAAACACAAGTTAGTGCTTGAAAATTGTGTGATTTAATTATAAAGGAGTGAAGGGGAAGGACTCGAGTCCCCTTTCAGGTCCCGGCAGTATAACGAGTGAAAGTTCCACTGTGTCTGTAAAGTTCACTTAACAAGAAAGTAAATTAAATCCTGCCAAGGCTTTTGGTCTATTTAATTAAAGCTGGAGCAACTTAGTGGGATTGAATTAAATTTTTGGCAAGGGTAAACCAATACGCTGGGGTGGTGGTGGCGGTGTGTAGTGGACTATTCATGAAAGATAAGCAGCGAGCCCATCTATTTTTTTCTAGCTTCATTGTGTAAATATTCCCTTTTAAAAAGCGACAAAGAATGTTTTCGTGCCTTCCGCGACGTTTCATTTCGCAAAAAGGAGACGATGACAAAGTTTGCCATGGTCTGCCGAGACAAGCAAATAAATGAAACTGTTTGAAAACCTGGATTTCCCCGAGTTCGGTTTGTTCCATCCACTCCGCTTGCTTGTGAAAACCTGCTCTCGGCTGAAGGTGAATCCACATGCAAGAGGTCTAGATTAGAGGAGTCTGGGGCTCTTTCTGAGCACAGGGTCAGGGATCACACACCAACGTTTATGGAAAGCAGGACATTTTATTTCCTCGTTCTTTATCCGGCTGCCGATGCCAACTGTGTGCGGTACTTCCCCGTAAGTCCTCTTGGGGGTAAAGGTGAACTCCATTCCAGCCCAGAGTGGCCGCTTTGAATGGGCTCGAGTTCAGGATAAATATTCCAAAAGATAAGAATAGTTTGTGAACTGCAAGAACTCATTCTCACTCTCAACTTCATTTCGTCCTCGCTGGCAAATAAAAGCATGTGTTGAGCTTAAGATAATGGGGATCAATGATGATTATTTGTGTCAATTTAAAGTTATGAATCCATTTCACGGTGAATAATTGATCTCCAAACACAGCTAAATCATTCATGTGAGTTCAATTGTGAGATTAAAAAACGTATGTTGAAATTGCTCAGCACCAATCATGTACTTTTTGTTTAGGTGAAGTTAAGTTATATTAAGTTACGAAAAAGCCATACGAATACACATTAAACGTCCAAAAATATCTCTTTTATACGAACAGATATTCAGATTTTAACTATTATTTTGTATTATTATTAGTATTTTTTTATGCAACCAATCATTTTTATTTAATTTCTGTAATAATTTTCAATTCACAGCAAACTAATATGGCCTGGCATTTATGAACAAAAGCCTCACTTACAATTGAGAGTAAAAGAAACAGGGGACCTTACTTTCAATAATCTTTGGAGACATATTTCAAGTGGACTCAAGAATATGAATGCTGAAGGTTCATCTTTTAAACTCTGGGTGGCAGTGTTGATGCAAAGGCACATTACACGACTCTTCATTCTGACCAATACATTTACATATTACAGTTATTTTGCTGTTATGCTGGTGATTCTTTATGCCATTGATTTTATACAAAACATTTACATTTTATTCTCTTTTTTAAACTACTGCACTGAAGATTATACTTCATTTGAAGTATAACATTTAATCATTACATTATAAATCCCTGCATATTGTGTGTGTAAGTCTGAGCAGCTTCATATCCATCACCATATATATATATATATATATATATATATATATATATATATATATATATATATATATATATATATATAAAACTATATATATAACTATATATTCATATTGATGCATTCAATATGAATGTTTTAAATTCATGACTTTAAAAATAATTTCTGATGAATCAGATTATTTTAAAAGAATTATCAAAACACAATGATTTTGACATTTTGACATGTAATAGGAATTTGTTATGCAAGTTTGAGACATTTAAATAAGAAACACATAACATAAACTTGAACTCACATTAATTACATATTTAAAACTTATATACAAACATATTATTAAGGTGCCGTGAATACCGGTGGCTATTTTCAAATATGATTTTGATAGGCTAAATTGTTATTAAATCATATAATCATTTTAATTATTATTATTAAACATTAGAATTTTTGCTATAAATTGTGTAAAAACGGTTTAGTTGGTACGTACATAATAATGAGTTTGTGTCTGAATGTAGCAAAATAAAATGTACCAGTTGTGATAAAACAATAGCAAATATATGATGTGAATAACAAAGTAAGATGAAATAAGTGTCATAATCATATTGAATTATTGCTTCACATGCAGTCGTGCATTATGCAAAATCTAAAAGAATACATAGTCTAACAAACTGTTATTCCATATGACGTATAAAATCAACACATCGTGTGTTGTAATCATTATTCATATTAATATTTTTTTTATTATTGTTTTTATTTTTTGTAAAATAAATCCCATTCACACAAATCAAAGACACATTATCATACAGGATTTTTAAAGATGTAAACATGCTAAATAATTGCACACAAACACAGCTCTTTACTGCATTACTGCTTTTTTAGCTTGACCTCTTAGCATTCATCCGGTCAAATAATCTTCAGTGATAATAACAGTGGACTGCACGCTAAAATAAATTTCTCCTCGATGCACCTTGTGTGCATTACTAACAGTGGATTTGTTGCATGCATTTTGAGGTATGTTGTGTGTGTACTGTAGACCGGTGGGACCACTGTTACTGTAAAGCTCCACTGTTTTAGGTACAGTACTTTATGTTAGATATCCAAGCACGAGAGGATTTACGCTACATTCAGACGTCTCTGCTTTGCATTATATATATTTTACTACTACGCAGCCATTATAACATAGCGTGTCAGAAAGATCTCTGTGGGCAGTATTAATATCATTTCTTCAACATCTTGCACTTCTCTTCTGGCTCGAGTCAATACACAGCCTGTATGGAACTCATTACAGTGCGGGGGAAAGCATGCTTTTTCTCAGCGCCTTGCCTTTTTGTTCCATCTGTGTTGTAGTCACCTGAACATGATCTGAACTCAGCCAGTCAAGTGACCTGGAATCAATACAGTCAAACTCAGTGGAGGCAAATAAATCAGCCTGGCTCATTTAACCCATGAGAGTCCCGCAGCTACGGTGGTGCGGCGCGTAATAAGAAAGGCATGTTTGATGACAAATAATTCATTCTGGATTCTGGTTTCTCATCCAGCTTTAGTGGCTCCATACTTCATGTCTATTTGGCCTATCTCTCCAGGCAAGTTCACCCATTTCTTGTGGACTCGAGGGGCTGTAAGTCCTCATGAACACATCTGAAAGCCAGCTTTTTAAAAATATTTTTTATGTCTGCCTCCCGGTGTCCATCACCAAAGCTATTTAGACATTTATGTGTACATTGGAACTTTTTGTGTGTTAATCATGCTTTCTCTGCAGGTATCTTTGCATCTCAAACAAAGCATTTCTGCAGCTGCTTCAGTGTATCCCTATGGCATATGTCTCCATGCCTGTCATATGAAAAGCAGCCTGTGTTTTATTCTTTACCCAGCAGAACTGTGTAAAGGAACTGGAATTTTTCACTGCCCGCTTCTGGGGCATGGATGTTTCTAAAATATGGCTTACAAGACGCACAAGAATTTCAGATGTCGTTTTTTTTATGCCGGCCGTCCCTGAGAACCTGGACCTTTTCTGGAAAAGAGTAATCCTGTTAAAACAGCAGAAAACTCATAAAAATTGAATTTGTTATGATTACTAATATGCATATTTATTTTAAGTATTGCATTTTATTGAGTGTTGGAAAATGATTGCCAGTAATGTGGCTGCCAGACTCCGACTTAAATCAACTGTGTGCGAACACAGCTCAATTCAAATTATTTGTGAAGATTAATTGCGACGTGTCTCAAAGTACTTTGAGCCAACGTCACATCAACTGATTATGGTTTCACGATGATTCATGAACGGGAAGGAAAGTTTTCATTCGGGGAGGAAGCGATATTTCACTTCGACTTTGATTCTTTGGCCCTGTTATTGGAAAATAACTGGTGTTCAGGTTGACAGGCCTGTTGGGTCACATGGTGCCTTCCATGTGATGCACAAGCGACGGTTAGCATGCTCTGCATTTCAGCTGCAAGGAGCAACCTCAGATATTTATAAAGCACCTCCAGCTTGACTGATTAAATTAATATAAAATTAACATTATGCAAATGTCAACATTGTTTACTGCGCAAAGACAAATCAATACTGCCATTATGGATTATGCATTAACTGTTAGATTCCAATTCATTCCCATGTCATGAATAGACATCTCCCTCTGATATAAACCTTTAATGGACCACTTAAGTAACAGCACATGGACTTTTTTTGTTCTATCTTGCCAAGTCATTAAATTTACCTAACAATTCTTTTGAATCACTCAATGTTTTGAAATGAGTATGCAGACTCAGCTTCTATCATACATACTTCACTTTAATACCAGACTGCACTGTTTCATCACACTGCTCTATTTTACTGCAGGAATAGAGGGCTGTAACTGGGACCAGTCCCCATAGTTTGTAGTAATGGCCTTCAGATTGCAGCCTTCAGTATTTTCTTTATTAGCAGGGCACATACGCTCATTTTTAACTGCCTTGTAGTGAAAATTATGTACAAAAGTTTAAAAAAAATCAATCAAATATTTAATTATGTATATATATATATATATATATATATATATATATATATATATATATATATAAAACAATGTATCATGTTTTTAAATCTATTGCGTCGGTTTAAATACACTGACAAATGAAAAAGTATTATTCAGATTTACACATGGCATAACTCATAGCCTACAGGTCAACGTCGAGGTAGTTAAAATTCTGTAATAAACGACCAGTACGGTATGTAATTACACGCATATACTGTGGCTAGTGTGAGTGATTAATGAGTGTGAGTGATTCATGTGTTTACATGCTAAACAACTCGACAAAAGAAGGGTTAATTCATTTAATTTATGATGTGGGCTAAAATGTAGTTATAAATTATTCGGATTTCCACAATCAATTTATCAAAAAACTAAACTAAACAAATAACTGATCAACATGCAGGAAACTAACAATACTCGCATTTGATCAAAGTATACAATTGTAATACAAAACCTGGATCTTTGCACACTTTATTAATTGTAATTGTTACTTCATACATTTCCCACTCAAACAAATAGCGTCATGAACCATGAATAGAAGGCTTGGTGCAAACCTGTAAAGTGGCAACCAATAAAACAATACATATAAGAGGCGAAGTGTCGAGCTAAAAGAAATAGTTCAACTTACTTTAATTGTTCTGCCGTGTTCGTCACCTGTTGTACAGCGCCAAAAGTCCCTTCATATCGCATAGGAACCTCGCAGGGAACCCCGCAGACACGTGTAAGCTTTGTCTGACAAAAGAAAAAACAGTATTTCCATTTCGAGTGGTGCGGCGGTGAGAATAAGCGGCTCCATCTTTTATAAATGCCCCACATGGTCCCAAAACACTTAATTATCGCAAGGTACGGCGGTGTGGACTGTCCTTCCACTGATGATTGACAGAGGGGTGAATTGAAGGGGCTTTGAAGGGGTCGACGGATCTTCTTTGTCGAGCGGCTGCATCGATAATTCAAATATGTCAAACGCCTACGTCATTAATAATACATATTTAGCTATTACTTATATTCCGTAAAAGTCTGACGGGATGAATGTAGCGCTGAATTGCGTGGCTAGTTTCCGCGTCGCTCGGTGCTCCCCCCCCCCCCCCCGTCTGTGGTTTTATTGGTTTCGCCCAAACTTGGTTCAGATTTGAGTTCGTTTTCTCTGCTATCTGGGATCGCTCTATTGGAGGTGAAGGACCGCCTGTCCCCACTCTGCCTGTGCTGTCAATGGCTTTCGGGACGTATTTCATTTGAATGTCTGGGCGATATAAGTGACCAAAAATGGATATTCTATGGATATTATGGACCATACCGGTCGTAATAGCTGTTGAAGGTAAGCGAATGTGTTGCACTCCGACGGTTAAAGCCGCATCTTGCCGGCTTTTGAGTTTAGCACAAACGCGCGTGGATGGACAATTTTAATCACAGGGAGGCAAACAGGGTGAAAAACAATAACCACTTTTAATCTCCGTTAACGTGCATTAATGTGTCATAACGTTGCGTGTGTGTGGTGCTCGGGGAGTCCAGCCGACGAGGGTGGATGGTGATGGTGGTGGGACACAAAAACATGCTTCCCGCATCCCCGCAGGTAGACATGACGGATGCTGTTGCACGTTATCTGCGTTAATTAGTGGACGCAATTAGCGGCAACAACAAAAAGAAGCTCGCGAGGGCAGGTGAGAAAACGTTACATGCGTGACGCGGAGGGTTTGCGTCCCGTGTGTGTCCGTGGAGGCGTGTCGCCGTTTTTTTTTTGCTTTGGTGGTGATGATACCGTGAAAGACAAACGTCTCCTTACACCTTTTTTCTCTCTCTCTCCCCCTCCTCCCCAGCATGCACTAAATGTGCATTATATGCCTTTTACAGTTTCACTTTCAAAAGCCTCTGTCTGGTCCTCGTGCTCATCATTTGTACGCAAAGCTTGGCTAAGCAGTAACAGGCAGCGTGGCTCAACGCACAATGAGACAGGTTGAATGTTGCAAATATTCTGTGTGTGTGTGTGTGTGTGTGTGTGTGTGTGTGTGTGTGTGTGTGTGTGTGTGTGTACAGCACACAGTAAGTATGTGATGCTCAAAGGTAGTGGTCTCACCATGCTTACCATACATAGGACCTCTAGCACCCATAGGGACTATTTTATTCTGACACTTGACCCTGTAACCTTCGGAAATATAGTTGGAGATTATGAAAGCTGCGATTCTTTTCATTTTAAGGCAGGTGTCAGTTTGCAGTTTGAATTGTTATTTGCAAGGTGACGAGGACAGGATGCCACAATGATGAATGGAAAGTGACATCCCAGCCAGTGCATTTATTCAGGCTATTTTTATGTTGCTGTCGGAAAAAAACAAACATGTCTTCTTCCTCTGGTCAGTTGACCTAAATCTCATAATTGCAGGTGGAGCTGAGCAACTATGTAGGAACTCAACTGAATGCAAACCACAGGTTAAAACAACAACGGAAAGAAAAACAGGGGGAAAAAAAAGGAAAAAACAAGTTAGCTGCTCGTTTACTGTAAACTAATTTGCTTCGCATCCTGAAATCACACAGCAAAGGTCGAGAGGACCGACCTTTCAGGCCCGACGAAGGGCTGGCACAGACTTTGACAAACGTCATGCGTGTTTATGCAGACTTCCACTGACTGCTGCTGTTTATGGTTACATCCGAGACTTAACCGAGCAATATTGCGTTACAGTTCACATTGGCAGCTTTGAAACGTGAGTCACAGCTTTAAAATTTGTGTCGTAGCTTTTCCATTTCGTTGAAGCTTTTATCACCAGACATTGATCCAGCAGGACACACTTTTTATTTTGAGGAAATCATATGTACGACCCAGCCTATGCATTAAAAGCACACCGTATACAAGCAAGGACGATTGTGCAACATATATTTAATAGCATCCATGAATTTTATTTTGTATTTTGAATATATTAAAATATATTGTTGTATTAACGGACATTTCGCAAGCATAATAAAACCAATCAGATGTGTCCCACGGCTTTTTAATGAATATATTGAATATTAATATATCCATGGATATATACTAGATTTACGTAAAAAAAATACGTCTCATAATAAGTAATTGTACATTCCATATGTTATACATGCACATAATAATCAACATGATTTTTTATTTTTTTATCACTGATATCACGATTTCCTTGATGACCCATTATAACGATCAGACATATTTATTTATTTTATCCGTGTTGTTTTCTCCAAAACCGCAGGATGTGAAACAGGCCAAAAACAACGGCGCATTCACGCTACACCGGGTTCCACTTCCCCGTGTTTGTTGTTTCTCTCTGAAAGCGCAGACATGGCCACAGTTAATGTTTGTCCACATGTAAAAATCT
Organism: Taurulus bubalis; assembly: GCF_910589615.1. Classification (NCBI taxonomy): domain Eukaryota; kingdom Metazoa; phylum Chordata; class Actinopteri; order Perciformes; family Cottidae; genus Taurulus; species Taurulus bubalis. Next base: position 6,258,677 of record NC_136593.1, on the reverse strand, counting down.
GCTGTGTGAAGCGTTCCAGTAAGCTGAGAGCACACGGCGAGTGCCTCTAATACCAATCGGCACAGATCTTCAAATAGTTATTTCAGCGGATTGAAGTGCACTTCTCGCTCGATTGAGAAGGCGCTGTTGATGTTTAGCGTTACGCTGGTAAAGCATGCGGGTCGCAGTGTCTTGCGGGCCTGTGGTGTCTCACTTCTTGCTTCGTAAAAACCAGCTAGTCCCGTCGCCAACCAAGTACAGCCCCTCCCCCCCCCGTCCATTTTAGCCTGTGAGTCACCCTAGCCGACCGTCCAATGAAGTTGCGAGGATGCCTTACGTATGAGAAATAAAGGGTTGAAAAAGAGGTCACTGCAGCTATAATCCGAAAAAAAAAAACATCCCAGCATGCAACAGAAAAGAAGCCTCGAGTGGATCGTTTTGACACATTTAGTGCCCGGGACGCTACATTTTTTTCTCCATTGTTGTTTTTGTTTAATACAAAGTGACATCTTTGCCTGCTGTAGTTCTGTTTTTTTGGACGTTTTTGAACGTTGAACCTGATAAAGTACACTGCGCCATCGTGTTGCAAAATGAGTTGATTGCCAAAGCCCGATTCGCTGAGTATTTGCGATAAACACTGAGAGGGGCACTAATAAAACCGTACTCCCACATTTCTTGAAGTGTGCCTGATTGCTGGAAGAACAAACGCCTGAAAGGACGGCGACTTGTTATACAAATAATCAATAAATCAGCCAGGGGCCATACCGGAGAGGATTAGAGGATTACAACTGGGGGCCAAACTTAAGAAAATCCTATCTGTGTCCCAAGTATCCGTTTAGGGAATAGTGTCAACAGTGCACTCCGTGTGAAGTCTGCGTCTCTATTCAGGCTTCTCTCCCTGGTGAGATCGCCATGTTGGACAACCACACAAATGCCGTTTCGTTCATCAGCGGGCATTCAACCATTTTTCAAAAGGCATTTTGTTCACCCCGCGGAATGTGAGACAATGTGATCTGCCACCGATGCCACTTCTTATTGGTTTAGTAAACAGGGACAGGCAGGCTCTTTTCCAGGAAAAAATTAATGGAGGTAGTACTGCCAGGGAAATTAGCCCAGCTATGTCAAACACGTCTATGAAAACGCAGTGTGGATTAATCCCTTCATTAGTTTCCCCGCTCATTGTCATCAGTGCTCGGGTTGACAGCCACACACGCTCACAAACGGCACTCATCTAATTCTGTTGAGTGGATATTCTCAGATTCATCCCCGGCCATAAAAATGCTAGTAGCCTGTATTGTTGGGAGAAGATGAAATTTACTAGACGGATCATTTGGCTCCCCCCACCACCCCCTTCCCAAACCTCCCCCACCCCCCACCACCCTTCTGCTGTGGTATTACCGCTTGTACAGTGCAAACAGCAAACGTTTTCAGGGAGGATTGGCGTTGCCGTGATTCAATAACAACCTCCTCCTCCAGAATGGCATGCAAGTCGTTGTTGGGATCGGCAGGATGATAGATGACTTTGAAACACGCTTTTTTTTCTTCTTCTCTTTTTCTTTGAAGAAAGCATAATGGGACAGAATCCACAGCGGAGGATGTCGAATGTGGGGTAGAATGAGATCACAGCGTGGAGCCTTTTAAAAAAAAAATGTCTAGCAGATTTTGATTGCATTTCAATATGCGCTCGCATTCCTCCAGTGCTCCGCTGAGCACCGGAGCCCGCTCATTTTAAAGTTGCCAAACACCGGCCCAGTCGATGCTTTGACATTTTTGAATTTCTTCAAATTTGTTTTTATTCAGAAGATTACATATTCCATTTGTATTCTTGCGTATCCCTTCACAGTGCCATTTCCCTTTACAAAACAAGGCACAGTATGATTGTTAATGTTTTGAAAATCCTGCCAAGTTTTGGGTCGAAGCCGCTTTCATATGTAAATCCAGTAGCTGTTTTTGACCGGATTTGTTTTGTTCGCAATACACTTGTGAGTGTAACATGGAAGCATTGTGTTTTGCGGAGGAGTAACAAAAGACGGACGGAGGTGGGCTCCGAAATAGGATTAGATAAAAGGTAAAATGAGCGACCGTATACAATCCAGTGTTTTCTCAGTCCACCCAATGAGCAGATGCAGGGAGCCGGGCCCGCACGCCAACCGCCACAGTAGGCTTTCACAAAGAATCTGTCTCTATTCAAGCCTTAATCCATGCTGCCGAGGGCCCAGGCATTGTCACTTTGCATGCAAAATTTCAATTAGTGCTGGTACCAGTTGTTTCACTTGAAGAGGGGGGGGGGGGGGGGTGTCACATTTCAGAGACATCTATGGCTACCTTTGGGGTGAGATTAAGGCAGAAGTGTCATCGCTTCGTGGAGGAAAATCTTCCATTGCATAAGGTTACCAACACTGACACCGAGCTGCTCTGCTTTGTTACTCTGGCCCCTCTGTACGCATTAGGCCTAGCCCCTTGGTGAAATTATTAGTGCTCGGAATACAATGTTTGCTCTCCAAAAAGTTAAGCAAGACAAAGAGAATGCTTTTCATTAAAACCTTCCCATGTGGGATCTCATTGTTGTAGGTTTGTGTCCCAGCTGGCTCCGCGAGCAAAGTACTTGCGTATGTTGCTCCTGGCTCCCAGCTCTCGTTCAAGCAATTTCACTAAGGATTCAGCTCAAGACACGATGGGGTGTTCGACACTGTTTCCATGCTTTCAGCTGTTTGACTGCTGCGGTTCTCCGTCTTGAGCCAACTCTTTGTTTGTTCCACACATATCCGCCCTCTGGAGGTGATGCTAAAGCAGTGGCATTTTAGTTTGACGAAAGAGCTAAAGTTTACCAAATGCAATAGTGGATTCAGGGCGGTATTTAAGTAGTGCTAATATGGCTTCAGACTTGTGTGGCCTTGAAAGGCTTCTGACAAGGCATGTTGGTACTATCAGAAATATTATCATGTTATTATATTGTTTATGAGCTCATTTATGCTACACAGGCACAACAACAACACACGTCACTCACGATACCGATATGACATCCGGCCCGAAACCTGTGCACCACTGATGACGTTATATTGTGAGCTACAAATCCACGTTGAGATAGGCAGAAGGAGAGTTAATGTCAGCTGGTAACACAGACCTGCTTGGCTAAATAACGGAGCTAGGAGGTTGCATTGAGTCTCATTATGTTGCTTTCAGGCTTTATATTTGTGAAAGCGAGTATTGAGCAAAGATGAATTCTTATTTTAACATGATGTGTTCAAATGTTATCTTGTTTATTTTAGTTTTGGGTGAGAAACTTTTAATAAATACAGTCGTATTTATCTAAATGTATTATATATAAGAAAGGGAATCAAGACCTTTTTAGCGCACTGGCATCGGCCGATACGCACATTCAGGTATCGGTGTGAAAAAAAAAAGGTATGTGAACATCTCGACACTTCATTAAAACAAAACAACACAAGCTGCAAATAATACCCTCGCAAAACCGTAATCATTGGCATATGAGAAACTGTGTCTGGTTCTGAAAGGATGTGATCGACAACACAAACTAAGTTGTTCTCCACACAGGAGTTGACTCAACGGTCCGACGAAGGGTGCTGTTGTTACAATGTCCCCGAGCTCACTGACAAACCACTATTTCGAAAACGGGACTTCTGGGTTGTGGTTGTTGCTGCAGCATAATTCCCCCAGATCCACATGCTCGGTTTGCGTATCGTGTTTGTGTCAAGTTTGCTTACATTCACTTCCACGAGTGCACTGCAGAGTAAAGAGTGGAGGGATCAGATTACAGAAGTCCTGCGTTTAACGGCCACACTGGGAAGCACCATTAGACTTTTAAAAACACAGTATAACCTCCTCAATGTCAACCTCAGAAGCCAAGCCAAAATAACTGAGCTGTATCACGCTGCACGGACTGGACCTCGTGGCTTAACACTTAATATTACTATATGTGCGTCATACATACGGTGTGACCGTGGTACTGTATCACCAATTTTCACATACTGCAGATTTACTGCATTTAGAGTGGCTTTTGTTATTAATAGCGTCTTAAAGAAAGAACAGGTGTTTAATCTTCTGTCTCTTTGGTCGGTAATCAGCCCTGTTTAGTTTGCAGAGACCAGCTGGTCCGATATGGCTGCTACTTGATGCTATCAGAAAATGAAAATATTTTCATAATCAACAGGTGCTTCGAGGCTTTCTTGCCCGTGCGTGATGTCGACTGAAAACAGCTTTCGTTTTAAAAGTGAATATAAAGTTCTTTTGACTCCCCTGGTTAATTCTGAATGGATATTTGCACAACAATTGGAAACACAGGACCTGGAAAGACGATCGATCCCACGGTGGTTCATTTATTTGTTTATTTCCCCCAGAAAAGAACAACTTGACAGCTGTGAATCAAACAAGCGCAGATATTTTTACGGGTTCTCAGCCACGAGGACATCTTTGCGAGCGCATACATGTTTCTCTTGGCGATGGACGTCTGACAGAATATCGAAATCTACAATCTCATAAATCTCAACTACACAAAGATAAACTGCTGTAACCAACCCACTTTCCCTGAAGATTAGACTCGGTCATATCAAACAAAAAGCATGAGCGGGTTAATTGATAGTTGCACATAAGCTTCAGCATTTGATGCATCCTTTCCCAAAGTGCTTAAAATGTGGGATTTACGTTTTAAGTGAATTGCTAGACCCAGAAAAAAATACACAAAATGTCTTTGAAATACTTTCCTTGATTGTCTAAACTGTTTCTGGCGCTCATGTTTTCCACCCACAAGGCAGTGAGCTACAGCAAATCAAAGTTTCTCTTATTACTACTCCAGACAATGAACATGTGTTTGTTTTACATTTTCTTAAGAACCAAAACAAATATACATCATTCATGCTCAAAATAAGTGATCCAAATGTAGCACACATGCATATTTAGGAACTTTTGAACGAGGCTTTTGTCGTGCGCTCAGAGAACTGCATCTCAATTTCAAATCTTGCTGCAAAGTTGTGACTGTGTGCTGAGGATGGTGAAGAGAGGCATTATGCAGAGATGTATTATTTAGTGGCGATCGGGGCGATTTAGGGATCTCCAGATTTGTTTTTCTCGCAGCGCTTGAAGGATAGGTGTGTGCCGTTTGATTGGCGGTCTGTAATTGTTCCAGTATGTCGCTATTCCAGCGGCGTTATACTGTATAATACGGGACTCCAAACAGTTTCACAACTGGACAAAAGATCAAACTGTTCTGAAGAATCTGCCCTGTTAAGTTTTGCAGGCAGATGTTATAAAGTTTGACCCTGGAATTTATTTGGAGTTAGTGTCCAATGTGCCGGCTTCAATCAAGTCTGCTTCCGGTGTTTTCTCGCTGATTACAGTCATGGAGGAAACTTTCTTTACCTGCGGGTAACCTCTCTGATATTTCACACAGGAAATCTAGATCAAGGATGTTCTTATATCCTGCTATCTTAATTAGCACGTGCTAATTGGCAACGCGCCGTCTCTTTGTAAGACATATTTATGAGCCGATGGGAATAGAAATCATTAGGGGACAGTGGAATGTATTTTCGGATATTATTCATAACAGGAAACGTGCCGGTTCTAACAATCAAAATGGCCTCGCAACATCGAGGCCTAATTTGCCGTCTGAATTATTTTTTTTGTCCGTGTCTCCTTAATTTGACAGACGTCCCACTCGAGCCATTGTGTGGAATAAAAATGTGTTTTATGTCTCCGCCACTTTAAATTTCCTCTTCCTACCCAGGCAGTAAAATTGTTATTCATCAAGTCTCAAAAACAATAACTGACTGTTTTTTTTTAAAAGGCTAAGATGGACTGATTAATGTGACCCCCCCTTCTTCTCCCATCCTTCACATGCACATTGAGTCATACACATTAACAATATGCCACTATTTGATATTCAACCCAGCAATGCTACTAAGCTAGGGGAAGAAGAAATAGAGGGACAGAAGGAGGAGGAGGAGGAGGAGGAGGAGGGAGAGTGTACCCTGAGAGAGGTCAGACCTCGTTTCAGAGACCCCCATCCACACACACCCCAGGTACTGTGACACTGCCTTTATGAGCGCGCCCGGAGAACACAAACCCAGCGGATTAGTGTCTGGCTCTCAATGTCCCCGGGAGCGGAGCCCATCGGCCCCCGAGACAAAGCGGGGCTGATTGCGTTGTCATCTGCATCACAAAGGGAAGCCTTTTCTCTACCTGAGCCGCTGCCCGCTGCCCGCGCCGCACATCACATCTATCAGCGACTCTAGACCCACGTGACATCTGCCTTTTGTTTTTTGTCCATCTCTGCCCCCTCCCCACCCCCTCCATTCTCTCTCCCTGACCCATGCCGTCTGTCCACCATGGCCCATATCAACAGCAGGACTCCCCCCCTCCCCCTCTCCCTCCCTCCCTCCCCTGTGGAAACTAGCTTCTCAGTCAGCACCAGCACTGACCGGTTTCTCTTCTTGCCGGTATTTATGTGCGGCGCGCCGTGCGCATCGCCACCATCTTTCTCTGCAAAGAGCCACCGACACATTTGTCGTCTTTCCTCTTCTCCCCCCCTCCCCTGGCTCTGGCTGGCCGGCCGTATCGCAGCTCGGACGACACGCAGACGGGGGAAAAAACAGCAGAGGGTCCCGCTGTCAGAGCCTCACGCGTCTATCGGTCTCACTCGGACAGCGAGAACGCTCCCAGATGAGGTGCTGCCAGCACGCAGCCGTGTTTTGTCGGACCAGTGTCGTGGCCAGGCAGGCTCTGTTCCACTGCCTTGTGTTGGCGACACAGACAGGTCCTGCAGCCATAACATACATCAACCTTCCCTATTGGGATTATCTTCTTACGCTGTTGTGCATACGAGTTTACCATAAGCCTTATGTTGGCTTTTACACACTACTTCGTCATCATTAAGCCAGATAATTTTGAAAATCCCCCATCTTCCTTCCATATTTTATGACCTATGTGCACTTAAACGTACATCCTGTGAAATAAAATGAACATTTTAGGAGAAACGAATGCGTTGGAACTATCTCAGGCCCCGTTAACTATCCCGTTTACCGTCAGACACTTAGCGAATACATTCAGTGGATTAAACAGGGTGTGACTTTTAAAAAGCAGAGGGAGGGACGGAGAGCGAGAGAATGACTTTTTTGTGTCCTAAAGTGCGATAGTTGGTTTCTATTCACTCGTAATTGCATTAGCTGGGAGAATAGGGAATTAACACGAGGCAATTAGCTGAATTGGCCTTTGGCTGTGACTTTGTCTGGTTTTAGCGAGCTGCAGCTCATCCTGTGTTTTCATACATTCATCTGGAAATGGCATTCAATCAGACGCAGCGACCTCGTGAAGCCTGGATGTATGTCGGTGAAATGAGTGAACGCGTACAACATTGGTTGGTGCAGAGCGACGTTGTGTGTTCTTAATGGGTTTCTATCCATCTGTGTCATCGCCTTCATGTGCTATATGTTACTGACATTTAACATTACACCCCGACCTCAACAGTGCAGAGACAAAGGAGAATGCCGGCTGTTCTAAGCAGCGATACATTTATGCAGTCATAACCACAAACATGGTGTTTTTTTTTTTTTTTTTTTTACTGATGATTCATTTAAGTGGTGGGTGGGAATAAGTGAGCAGACTCCTCTTTGAAATAAATAAAATGCTCACGTTGAATTACGCATCCTTAAATTCAAGATTAACTCATGACTGAAACCGTATTTTTAAAAGGCCTATTTGTTTATTATCGCCTGAAGACATGATGACATTCGAAGGACGAAAAGATAAGATAGAAAGATAAGATGAGCCTTTAATGATCCCCAGAAGGGAGATGTAGGTGTTGTAGCAGCACAAGGACAGAAATAAGTACAGCTAAGCATGAAAAAAGAGATTATTAGAAAGGTATGGAACATAAAAATAAAAACCATGCAAGATCAATTAAACTGACAATTACAAGGCAAGCTGGATACAGTACGCCCCAAACCCTAGAAGTTAGCATCACACTGGTTCCCTCCACAACAAACCAGTGAGATTTTTCCCCATTAGGTAAATGCTTCAAAATCCCAGAGAGGGATATTTATAGATAGATATACTTTAATTATCCCCTTGGGGAAATTTGTTTGTGGCAGCAGCAAGCAAAGTTACATAGGAGACATACAAATATGAAGTATGAAAATACTCAATATATACAATAAAATAATATAGCAGAGTGTATTCAATTTAAGAAAATGTAATAATAAAGAAAATGCAATACATGCAATACATACATAGTGAAATATAAATATCTACAGTGACTAACTAAACAACAAAAGCGGTGCTATAGTTATTGATGTTGATACATTTACTGATAAAAAATGGTTAAAATCTCTTAAACTTGCGTGAACCACATCGAACCAACATAACATTCACTGTGAGATGAGGGACCCTGATTTCCCAAAATACCAACTCCTTTTCCTGGACTGAGGACTCGCTCCTGCGGCACGATAGCGGCTCTCAGCTTCAAGTTGAAGTAGTTAACAAAACTTTCCCCAGAAAGTGTCAGTTAGCTGGCCAGCGACTGCAATGGTTTAACTGGAGCCAGTCAGACAATACAAAGGCTGTGTTTTGAACATGTCTTTGAAGAATCATTGAAAGGAAACTACTAGACGGGGTTATGTCTCTCCCTCAAGCGGCCAACAGCGATCAATAGATTTCAGATCATCAGGAGGAGACGCACACTGAACGTTACTGTGGTTTTACTGCAAGGCTTTATTTTGATTTCAAACAGAGGGATACTTTGGATGAATAAAAGACGCCGTTTGTATGTTTTTTCTTTTCCCTCTGACCTCGTGCCACTGTAATCAGTCCAACTCGGCTTCCTTGTCCAAAATCAATAACCTAGACTCAGCAAAGATTACACCCTTATGATGGCGTTTTACGGCGCCCCATCAATTGACACCTCATTGCGGCCGCTTCATATTCAGCAAAGCCGGCGATAAACGCGCCGGTCGGGGCAGAGAAAGTTTACCTGCATTTCCATAATCACTTGTCTGGAAGGAAGTGGATCTCGTGTGGGGGGAGCAATCAGCAGCATCTGCCGCACCCACACTCCTGTTAACGCAATGACATATTGCACCCCCCCTCTTGTTCCAACGAATCATTGTTATTTTATTCTAATTCCAAACCTGTTAAAAGATTTCCAGCAGGAAACACGAGACTGCGCCGCGACTCTAGAGCTGCCAGAGAAAGAGCGATACACGTCCTCGGGGGTCAATGAAACGATGTCTGGAATCCCAATACAGCCGTGAGGTAACGTGGCTTACAAAACAGGAGCCAGGTAGCCTATATAAGGAGACGGAGAAATGATGAGTGTTTTCCATGCCTTCCTCTGGCGGGTGCTTTCGGGGAGGAATAACAGTGGATCAATTGGGGAGGGCAGCTGGAAAATCTATAGAGGATCTCAGGAGGCTTGCTGTGCCTGTGAAATCAATACGGAGATCCAGCTGAGACCATTAAATGAAACGCATGCCATACGATAGGGTTAAACATGTTGAAAATTATTATTCATACAGTCCAAATAGGTATTTCATCTGTGGATAACACAAGCAGGCATGGACGTCAATAAAGGCACCGCCACGTCTCTGACCTGTTGTTAGCCTTAAGAGAGAGAGAGAGAGAATAAATAAAAGCTTTATCTGGCCTGTGTTTCATCCTGGTTTATTGCTAAATATGAAGTACTGCAGCAGCACGCAGCTCGTGGGCACTTGGATTAAAGCTGGCCAGCGACCGTAGCTTTGCTATATGCGGACATTTTCCCTCCAAACTTGCATCAAATCCTCTCTATCATGGAGAGAGGGCTTTTTTCTTTAAAGAACTTCATCTATTGTTAGTTTAAATGTACTTATTTTCATTACTGATTAATCTGCCATCATTTCATCGATCAATTAATTGTAATATAGCAAAAAAAAAAGGTTAAAATGTGTATTTTGAATTGCGTGTTATTTTTGTTACGTAAGACAGAGAAAAGCAGCAAATACCTCACATTTTGAAAATTTGGAACCAGGAAATGTTTTCACATTTTTGCTTGTAAAATGCCATACACGATTAAACAAAAACAATTAATTATTAATCTCATTTGTTGCTCGAAGGCGTCACTACATTGCTCGTGAAACAAACGTTTTTGCAACTGCTCCCATGTTTCCATGCGCCTGTATGGAAGTATATTTCAGTTTTGCCACTCTGTTGTCAGTTTACGCAGCGTAATAGCTGCGCAAAACCTTTTAAGCCGTCAAACACAACATTTGTAAATCAAAGTATATTGCAAGCATATGCCATTTTGTGGACGCTTTTTTTTTCTTTCGCAAATACACTTGTGGCGCACGCGGTGGCCTCCGCACGGGAAGGGGACCCCGAAAAACCGGCCCGACGACACCTCGTCTGAGCACTTTTCATTCTGCTTTCCTTCAGAAAATGGTTTGACACTCCGTAGCGGTCGGACAGGCTCCCTACGCGCATGCAGTTGACGGGGGCCTCTGCTGTCAGGACGCCTGCCAGTTGGAGTGATTGAAAAGGCATGTTCGGGATTAGCCGTCTGTGCAGGGGAGAGTGTGTGTGTGTGTTTTGGGGAGTGTGTGTGTGTGTGTGTCCGGGGGGGTCGCGCTATTCTCCGAGTGTTGAGAGGTGCAATAGGTGGAGCTGGACCTGAGTCCTCGCACCATGCTGACACGGCACTATCACAATGCAAAAGACACACACACACACACACACGCTCATGCTGTAAACAGATTTCTGCCTCATGACCTGCACACATAGCAAGCACACATCCTGCCCCCTGCTCCGTGGTTCAACCTATTCATGTCGCCAGCTCAGGAGGAATGCATGAGGAGAGATGGTCTCCCTGCTCCAGATGTCCCTCGGGCACGTTGGCTCCAAGAGCTTTAGCACAAAAGAGAGATGCAATTGTTGTTTTGACTTTGCTTCATTTTGCCTCACTGAGCAAAATGGAAAGGCTTTGGGTCATTTTTTTTTTTTTTATATATATATATATGTGACTTAAATTTTCTTCCCGAACATGAGAACTAGCAAAAACAGCACATTATGCTAAAAAAAAAGAAAGAAGAATCCTTTGATCTTAGTGCCTACAGTAATATGTCCTATTTCCCAAAATGGAAAGTGAGACCCATATTAGTGTTTAGTGGTTTTCCTCTTTACAGACTTAATCTGTGTTTCACAGATACTAGCATGCTCATTTCTGTCTCTGCAGTCCTCTCTGTGTGTCCCTCACACACACGGATGTATGAACACTCCTGTCTACACGATTTCAAACCTGCAGGCTTTTTTCATTTTTTTTCGTGTTTATACGGCATTAACATGGAAACCAGAGGCCTGAAGCCGGATTAGTCGAGAGGAGGTGTGAACACAAGGTTAAAGGCAAAGATGGCCTTTCAGCCAACATTTTGTCCTCATACTTTTACTCCCGTGTGTCTTATCACAGTACTTCGCACATACTGAAAGACAGGCGTGCCGTCACAAAAGGAAGACACTGATGTTCCTTCTCATTCGTGTCCATGTTGGAGCCTGAGGCAGGTGTTTTGAGGAGCCGTAAGTATCCTTTTGTTGCCTAAAGATTATGGCAACTGGCAGCTTCTTAAAGCTATAGGGCGGGTTTGTATTTGAGATTTTCTTGGTCCCAATTCTCTTTACATCCCCCAGAAATCAATAAATCATATGCTCTGACAAAAAAAAAAAAGAAATCCGGTATGTGGGGCTGTTACAAGACTGTTAAACAGTTCAGTCTGGCTGAATACAATGATTGGGCGGCCTGCCTACCTGTCTGTCTACCTCCCTCTGAGTCTGAGTCTCCCACAAGCGACATTAAAATGTATTTTCCCCTCATGTTGCCTAACCCAAGCTTTGAGCGTCATGCCGGAAAATACGGTTGAAATGGCCGTTGCCATCATTCCTATGAACTCCACCACAGCACAGGCTCGCTCTGCTTAGCCCCATCACGTTCATCGCGACAAAAGCGTCTAGTGGAAGTCGAAAGTGATGAAATTAGATGGCATCGGAAAATTGTTGACAAGACCGGTGCGACTTGACAAAATCCAATGCACAATAATAATAATAATAAAAAGGAGTATGAAGAGCCTCTCACTTTTGAATGTTTCACTGCACTCTAAGCACCGTGCAGATGGATATATTGACGCGTCGCTTTAAAGTACATGTACTCCAGCTCGCAGTGAGCAGTTGGAGACTGACGGACAGCTCACTGTTAGGGATGCCAGGTTTACAGCCCTCTATCGGGACACATGACACACGCAAACATTGACTGGACCGTGTGCAGCGATGCATTTACTGCGCCACCACATCAGAGGAAGAATTTCATTATTCTTCCGCAAATGGCCATTTAAGCATGAAAGGGAATCAGACCATGCGTTTCGGAAAAGTGATTACTTCAGCACTAACGGGCCAAAAGGAAACAGTAGCTCTCAATTTTTTTTATTTTTTTTTATTTTTGCTTTTCAATGGTTGCAAAAAATACGGTCGGACCACCCGATTCCACAGAAGCACCCAATCCTCCACCCACGTTATGTAGCTGGAGGGCTACCTAACCGCTAACTCTTATGTAGCCTCACATGTTGCATCACATGCCCAATTCCTAAACGCCACGTTGGCTGCCATCTTTATCTCCTTTGTCGTGCTCCAGGCCCGTCCCGTCTCTCGCTCTCTCTCTCTCTGACCATCCGCCACCTGTCATCCCCCCACATGCTAATGTGAAGCGCTAACAGCCCGAGAGCCTGAATGGAAACGCACCACTTCGTAAGAAATACATTACCTGTCACTCTGTCTCTGGGATTAGGACTTCACCGGTGCCAAATGATTTAAGGGCCTTTTGCTAGGTTGTCAGGAGAGACATGATTGTGCCTGTGGCCATAAAGAAACATATGTGCTGTATTTTCTTTTTTGAAGGCGTCAGGCAGGCAGTACCAGATGTGTGCGGTGAATGGTGTTGGTTTTTTTCTTCTTCTCTCACTTCAGCGTGTCAGACAGGAGGAAGAGTTAAGTCTGTTTCACGGGGAGCGAGGATGAGGTGAGAACCAGCAGGTCTAATTGAGGCGGCTAATGGGCTGTCTGAAACCATCCTCCTCGCCCGACGTGGCTCTTCATCACCGAATTGGATCTGATAAAACCGCTCTTATTCAAAGACAAGCCATGAGCCGAAGACAGGGGGACTTTGCTTGATTAATAATATCATGCTTGAGTATTTTGCAGCAGATGTGGAGTATTTATAGCTCACAGTGTGGGCTTCAACAGTCCCTCTTTGTTTTGTTTTCCTCCTCGAAACCCTCCTCGACTCAAAAACGTCTACGTTGCTTTTCATCTCTTTCTTTCCAGGCAAAAATGTCTAATTTAACAACCCATTTTTTATCTTAAAACTTTAACGTTCCCCTTAAAAAACATCAACCATGACATAATTTAATTAGTTTCCAGTGAAGCCTTGTTTGGAGATTCTGAAGGCTCGTGGTATTATCTTGGCAAAAAGAAATGGACGGACCTTTTTTTTTTTCTCAGTGGAGTAACCCAAAAAAGGGGTGAAGCTGCATCGGAAACTACATCGAAAGAGTAATTATCTCTGTCACATTCAGACATGTCTTCATGGGTTTTCACTAAAAAATCTGCTAAGTACATGGATAAATAACTTAAGTTTTTTTATTTCTTTTTTTTGCTGTTTTCCAGGCCTCAGTTGGCCTCAGTCAGCGCTGTCTCAACCACATCCCTCCCTTCAGAGTCCAAGCCCCATTCCTCTCTGCCTGGCTTTAGTCCCGGCTTATAGTCCCGACCTTCCTCCCTTGCTCTATCTCGTTTCCTCCCACCGCGGCCACAGCCCAGATCCTTGCTCAACTCCCAGTTGCAACCAAAAACATGCTTCCTCCCCTCCTCCCCCCGAGCGTGTTTTTGGTTTGAAGGTTTTATGCACTCTGCGCACACTTAAAACATGTCAGTGCGAGCTGTTTACTGGGAACTTGTACCTATGGCTTTTTGAAAACGCTCCTCCCAAATCAGCTGCGTCGTCCGTGTTGTTCGAGGGCATCCCAACGGAAATAGGAGAGAAAGTTCCCCTTGTGCATTTAACCGAACCGCTTTATCTGGCAAAGTGACGACTACCTCTGGCTGGTTCTGAGCGTACAAGTGTGTGAAGGCAGCAGAGGCTGGGGCAGGAGGCTGTGAGAGGGGGAGGAGGGGTATTCTTCATCATTGACACAGTGAATTGCTCCTCTGGGATGCACTCTGGAGAAGGTGCAAGGTTGTGTCAGAAGCAAAGTGTGGTTGGGTTTAGGGAACAGGCATTCATTATATCCAAGCTTTGCAGCTGGATCACATATTTTCCGGCAACCATGGCAGGCGCCGTCACGGAGGTCCGCTGGGGGAAATGGCGAGTGTGCAAATCAAGGCTAGATGCACAGTAAGTGGCGATACCTGCTTTGCTCGGGGGTTGTGGCCACAATACTACAACAATACAGTATAATGCAGCACAAAAATATCAACTGATCTTTCTTTGCTGAGAAAACTATATGCCGAAATTGTTATAATTGCACTCGCGGCACTTGTCTGAAATGTCAGGAGAACTTTTTTTGTTTTTACAGACGCCGATGCACAGTAGGTGGGGAAAAAGCAAATGATGATTAACCACTCAAACATGGCATTAATCAAGTTTTGCATCGCAGCCTAATCACCCGTTTGCAATTAAAACCCACGCTCACTCCGGCTATGCGGCGCTTTGACCTCGGCGTCCGGCTCTCTGACGGTGCCACAGAGGATTCAAGCTCTCGGAGAGAGATAACGTACCCCCCGCCCCCTTTTTTTCCCCCATCGCTATGCTCTATAATCAGTTTTAAAATGGGAGCCAGGCCTTTGGCAGACTTCAATTGGCGGCGGTTCGATTCAGCCCCAAAAAAAAGCCTCTTGCGTATTGGATGAATCTCTACACTTCATGGACGATTCCCCGTTTGAATGATCAGCTTTTCTTTATGTGCTGCGATTTCAATAATTACCTTAAACTCGGATTCACAAAACTGGCTTCATGTTAAAGATTATTCTGTGTTTTCTTTGATAGGCCCCTTCTGTTGTCAGCCGAGCCGCTGCTGCAAAAAGGAAGTGACTTTTTTTTTGGGCCATTCATATATTCAGCATACAGCGTGCGTACACGTCGCGATCAGCATTCAAATAGAAAGTAGAACCCCCACCATGTCCTTGATGGCCATCTACCTCTCACTTTCCGTCTCCTCGACACAGATTCGACTCATTCAGTCGGAGCTGCTGCTCCAATGTTTATTCCTCCACACTATTCAGTATTTCAAATCAGCTCCGCAAATTACACACCGATCAGAACCAAGGTCGATTATTCATCTCGCTGTTGGCAATGTGGATGTCGCTTTTTTTTAGATATAGGGCCGTGCAATAATTCAATGAGGCGAAAACTTGAAAATAAATTAATATTATTTGTAAATTGGGTCTTTTTTCTTTCTGATGATGACGATCAGTCAATGCAAAAGCAGCGGGTCGCCGCATTTCTGTCCCCGACTTTACGGCCCCTCAGCCAACGCCAACAGGAGTTTACACGGCTGAGTGGGAGTCGGATGCGATTTCCACCGAAGACCATCTGCACGGAGGATCTTTTGCTCGTGCAAGCAGCATATGCTCCAGCGTGTAAATAATATGGCCGGTAAACACGCTCGTTCCCTGAGTGAATTAACCTGCCGTGACACGCTCACGGTTGTCCTCCATCTTGGTTGGGGACTACGTGACAGTGAGGGGTTAATCTTTAATTCCCCACACACCGTCTCATCCACGGAGAGCAGATCCATCAGTAGAGCATGACTCATTAGTTCCCTTTGGCTCCAGCCGACTCAAACAGATTGCACTCTCGAGGTCTCAGGTCTG
The DNA here is from genome assembly GCF_910589615.1 of Taurulus bubalis. NCBI lineage: Eukaryota > Metazoa > Chordata > Actinopteri > Perciformes > Cottidae > Taurulus > Taurulus bubalis. The sequence goes on along the minus strand of NC_136593.1, from coordinate 6,242,804 downwards.
GGATTGCTGAGGAACTCACTGCAAACAATAATCACATATTTCCATTGGAGAGCAGAATCTCGAGTTAACTGCCACCGACTGCCTTTTCCTTGTCAGCAGCAGTATTTAATGTGCTGATTATTAAAGCTGCGCCTGGCAGGCCGGAGTCCGAGAGCAATAAATTACCGCGACACGTGACGATGTTTGCCACCAGAGCCGCGGGGAGGAAAATCAAACCTAATCCGGTCATTAAAAATGCAGAAGTCAGCATGTCATTTCTCTGTCCCGCATTCGTGCGTTTCCTTTATTACCTAATGGCAGCCAGCATCAGGAGACGGGCTCAGCTGCGGCAGGCTGTAGTTCATTTTCAGACACCCGAGGCAGATGTGGGTGTGCATACGTTGGGGGTATTTTAGATGTAGGCTCGTCACGTCTTCGTCGTGATCAACGCACCGTCTCCTCCTCGCCGCAATTAGTCTGGAGAGGCGAGCGGGGTTATTACACAGCTGAGCGAGTTCACCATTCAGCCTCTTCAATGGAGGATATTCATGAGACAAAAGCGTGAGACGTAGCATTTCTAATACGGCAAAGCAAGAAAGTAGTGACTTTGCATTTGTATTTGTCTTTTAGGGAAATAAGTGAAGGCGGTTGGTGGTTCTTTGCCGGATATCTCACACCCAAAGTCTGTTTTTACTAGTTGTCGCTATGCGAATAGATTCATTCAGCAGCTGTTATCCAATAACAACAAAGAGCAGCGTTATGTGGCACGTTTAATCTTCGTTTAAGTCAATGAAACTGGGCCCACATCCCCCGAACGACGCCCAGTTTCCAGGATAATTGCAACGCTCGCGTGCGCCCCAGGTCGTAAACGTTGCCTTTACCTATCGCCCTCTTCATATATATATATATATATATATATATATATATATATATATATATATATATATATATATATATATATATATACTGCGCATGTGCAACCCTCAACAGAGATGAAATAAAATAAATAATAGTGGGAGGAGGAATTGTTGACTTGCTGGACCTACTCGCCCGACATGGCATTTTTCTTGCCCTGGGCAAGAGTGCAATCCCTGCTGCTGAGCTCACTGGCCAGAGGGGGAACACGGCACTGGGAGGATAGCTTACTCATTCCTGAAGCCGTGAGGACTCCATCCGGCCTCTTGCTGTACATGAGTAAGAGCTGTGTTTTAACTGCCCCACTTTACGCTGCTCTTTGTACAGAAAGATAGGGCGGCAGAGACACAGAAGGGTGGATAAGCATTTAAAGGAGGGTAATATCCCTGGGCAATAACACCGAAGCCACAGGGGAAAGTATCGCCCTGTAATTTCTCCTCAGCTCGTTGTAGCGCTTCCCTTTGTTCCCTTTTCCTTAAGACAGTAAGTGACATGTCTGCTCGGGTTGCCGTAAGGAACTTTGTTTTCCAGTGCAGCTGCTTTGAGCCGCTTTCACATCGACTTGGAGCAGATCGGCCGGGGGGATTTGGCCGGTCTCTGCTTAATCATTGCCTCGCATCGTGCACTTCTCGGAACAGATATGCACACTTACACTGACATGTTTATGGTTCTCTGAAAGAAGATCTACAGATTACCGCAGAGATTTGATCTGCGAGCCGCGGTGTCCATCGATGGGCTTAATATATTTCTCGGTGAGAGCCGAGAGGCTTCGCCGGGCTGATTTCCATACCGCTCGGGGAGGGGAGGGATCATCTGTAGTGGCTGCACTCGAGACCAATGTTGTCCCAGACAGCTAATCAACAAGTCATTCAGCCAGCTAAACAGCAGCTAAGCTGATGTCTTACTCTTCAGTACGGGGAACTAACTGGTTTTCCAAAAAGAGACAGACTTGATCATTTTCATAACTTTTGTATTAAATGACCGTCAATGGAAAAGAGCTCGCTGTTTAATTCATGAAACCTAAAAAAGCATTTTCTTTATTCTAAAAATAAGGTGCTCGTCATGTGGAGGTAATTACTACCGCTTTTATATCCGTTGCTATCCCAACTCTGCTAAATCACTCCTCCTCTTTAGCTTCCGCCTCCCCATTGATGTGGATTGGCGTGTTATTCGTTCCACAATTGAAGGCAATCAGGCTTTTATAGAACAATCGCTCCTTCAGGCTGGCCCCGGAGGCCGATAAATTCAAGGTCCTTGATTTCATTTTGTGTCGTTTTTCTTTGCAAAACAAACACAGGCAGTAACGACAGAGATCGGTGGATAGCGGACCGCTGACCCGACTCGAGTCTGATTGTGGAATAAGTGCACAGGCGGAGCAGTAAATGCATAATTATTCAGAGCATTACGCGGCTGATTTGGCTTAATGGCGAACGCAGGTCAGCAGTGTGAGGAAAGGCTTCGGCTACCTACACACACACCGGAGAATTTAAATGTCATAAAGAACAAAAACAACACATTAGGATCATTTTGCCTCTTTGTGTTCTGTGCATTTAATCTATTTGGCATTATCCGCTGCTTGCTCTTTCGGATTGAAGTGGCTCTAATTAGAAGTTTGCTGCTGTTCAGTGCTACTCGTTATCTTCTTTCAGGCCTGGTGGATAAATCTTCATGACTGTCGACGCAGTTTTTTTATTTGTCAGTGAAACCGTTTCAATTAAAGCTTTCAGGGGTCTTTTGGTGTCAAGGTTTTTCCCCGAAAAAGCCGGCGTTCGGGGTCAAAGCTGTGTTGGCGCTCTGCTGCGGATAAGCAGATGCTAAAAATAGCCTCAGTGGTCCATCGGCAGAGAAAATACTGTTTCCCTCCAGAGAGAGAACCTTGGTGGCAACATGCTCCGTGTCTTCCTTTGTTCTTCCTCTGAAAACACAGCGGGAGAAGGCTGGCGCTGATGTTGCCGCATGCTGTCATGAAACCAGCATGTGGTAATTGTCCTCTCTCGCTCTGCGAAAGTGTACCATGTACGGCGAGGATCAAGATGTCTGCTATATGTCCTACGTGGGCGCATAACCAGAGAGAACAAAGGTGAAGACACGGATTAGGCTTCGTTTCCCCCCGAGACACTTGCTGCGCATTGAAAATATGCACAGTCATGTTTCCAGAGGTTTCAAACGCCTCTGATCTGCTGTACTGCTCTACACATTTAGTCTAATATTGACTTCATCTAAAATGAACATTAGTTGAGTACCTTGCTGTTACCGAATGATCTCTCCCCCCTTTTACACGCTGCCTGGTGTAATAGCCAGTATCCACAGAATGAAAGCATTTAACTCCAATCAATGGGATTTATGGCTCCTTTAAAAGGCAAAGGTGTCTTTTCTCTCTTGAAAGTGCTGTTTTGGCTGTCTTCCAGCTCGGATCGGACCAATAGCTGTGTATGATGAATTGTTATTATCCTGGGTTGCCTGCTTAGGATTCACACTCGTCTCCAAGTTTGAAAGGGCCCGCAACATCTCCCTGCATTAAGCGGCAGTGAAGCGGATTTAGGCAGAGTTTTTACCTGCCAACTATGTGCCATGTATTACTCTGCAAGGATGAAACCAGACAAACATAAACCAAACAAATGCAGCTAGAGCCGGGGATTTATTGGACAGCTTACACACGGCCCATCCTTACTCTGCCCAAGCCTCTGTTGCATGTCTCCTTCATGCGCCGCCTCTTGACTTCCAGCAAAGTACTGTTCATGAAGCCATTAGACAGTGAGTTTGCCTCCCCCTTCTTTTTTTTCACAGATTAGCTCACACAAGCAAAATAAATTGGGAGCAAGTGTCAAGAAGTGAGCACTGTCTGGGTTAACAACAATTTTCTCTCTGGGTCCCGCTCATGTGTAGGAGAGCGGGGGAAGCAGTGTGCATCAAGGTTAATGCCATAAGCTGGAGAGAGTTATTTTCTCAACCTCCGCACTAATTCTCTTGTTTAGTCAGTTGCGTCTGGTTATGGCGTAGTATTTCTTCATTGGAATAAGAGCCAAGGCTTTTCTCCATGGGAAAGATGTTCACGCTCTTCTTTGGAGCTTAACGTTTGATTGACACATAGGGGTCATCCAATCACGTGCCAAGTATTTCTTTGACAGTGCCTGCCCTTCTCCAAACGGTTTCCAGTGATGGTTTCTCAGATGGTTTCTGTGTAAAAAGCCATTTCGGGGCATCAGGTTCGCCAACTTTTACATTTTGATTTACAGAAATCCTGTCTGTCAACGATGTAGATGAAGTGTATTATCAATAAGTCATAGGCAACTACTTATTTAAACACATGGTCAATATGTTCCGTGCGACTGAAAGCTTTAAACCCACATTTAATAAGCATCCCATTCAGAAGCAATGTGTTTGTTCTTGGGTGAGTCTTTTCCTCTCAATCCCAAAAGTAAAATCTTGCAGATCAATAATATAGTTTATCCGCTAAACTACATGCCCACCTTCAACAAAGGCAAGAATTTGAGGCTTATATACCATCATATATACCTATTAGGGGCTTTGTGCTCGGACTGTTATTGCATGCTAGCACACTTATGAGTTAACATGGGAGTACGCAGTTCTTTATTTGACAAAGCTAATATATAATCATACTCATTTTGTGTCAATCTCAATGTGAACAATACAACCCTGAGACAAAAGGAAACATTTGTCCCAGAACAGATAAACGCACTTGCATGAAGAAAAGGGACAAATCTTATTTAGTTGATTTCTAATTGATGATTGAGTGAACTACATTGGCATGGGTCCTGACCTTTCACCCCCTCTCAGCTGACTAGTGTGTCACGGCTGGTGGGAATGAAGGGTGGAAGGCGGTTAATTCTGCAATGACATGGAATCAGGCAGATGGCAGAAGAGGAAACATTTCAAGGAACAAGAGCAGTATCTTAATTGTAAAATCAGCTGAGGCCGGTCACAGTAACAGAACACTGTGTTGCCGTCCAAAGTAAAACATTTTTATTTTTTACTTTTTTGCCGCTCTCTGCGACAAATTTTACAACTGGATGTTAAGTAGCTTTCTCACACAAGTTGAATGTTGCAATAGAGTATTAGGAGAATGTTGCAGTTGCAAGAATACATAGAAAAGTAGACAAAAATTGTATTCCATCAAAGCAACATCCCATCCTGGCATCCCGTCCGTCTGATTCCAAGTGAATGCAGCACACGACTGTTGGGTGACCCAGAGAGCTGCAGGAGGCGGGAAGCTGCAATCGGCTCCATCAGTCTGTGGCTCAGTACCATTCTGTGTCCTGCTGTAACTCGGCTGTGTGGTTTGTTTGATGGAAAATCCGCGTTGCTGGGATGCAGTCCAAGCTGGGATATGGGACTCCCGAATATGAGATTTCATTATCTGATAAGGAAAGATTGGACTTTCCCAGCAAATGTATTTATTGTGCTCAGGAAGTAAATTGGAAATGGAATGCGTGCAGCTACACCAGTCTACATGAACTCGCACCACGGCCAATCATATCATATAGATGTGTTTGCCTTTGACTGCTGCTGTCATTCAAAACCCTCTCATCTGGTTTGGATTTGTTTACAGTGTACTATTTACTGTAAATCTTTTATAGGAAAAATATACGATGGCGGTACAAGAAAACTGCATTTGTATCCAATGCAGGTAAACAAACGTGTAGCAGGAAAAGAGAACACTGAAGAATTGAAACCAAAAGTGGATTCAAGTGCCCACTTTAGTCATGGCTCATTCTGTTTTTGCTACATTTATGTTTCTGACATTTTAATGCATGGATTACATTCCCTCTAATACTCCCTCTTACTTCTAAGAGGGTAATTGCCGGTATGGGTCAACAGGGGGGAAACCGTCTCTCTCTCTGTCAACTTCTCACAAAACTGCGGCATTCTTCCTCCATCAACTCCTGGAGTTCCTCGGAGAATAAGTGAGCAATAATGAATTACTGCACGCTGCTTTTTTTTGAAACGACAGGAAGCGATTCAATTGACGCTCAACGATGTTTGCGTCGCATGCGATGCGTTTTTTTTCTTCGAGAGCCTTCAATTTGTGCTCCGTGATGGGGATTTTCCCCTTCGCTCAAGAATGTCCTATTGTCATGGATGGGAATGCTCATTCTCAATCTGCCACGGCGATTTTAAGAAAGGGAAGAAAAAAAAAAAGGAAGCATGTTTTTAAATCGACACTAGCCGTGATTGTGGCTCCCATCAAATCAGACGACAATGTGAGATTATATGAGGAAGTAAAATAGTACTTATTAAGTGCTTCTGAGTTTTTGGTGAATGTCAGGATTGATTTTGAAAAGGGAGTGGGGTGCGAGTTTCTGTCTATAGACTGTGCTTGGGACCTCATTTGCCTAATCTTGGGAACTAGAGTGGAAGCTGCGTATAATGAGGACTAAGGCTTGTCTGGGATGGCGATGTGGGGTTGGGGCTGGGTGGGTGGTGGGGGGCGGAGGAGAGGCTGAAAGACATGAAGGTATTAATCGGACAAAGGGGCAACCGAGAAGTTTATGCAGAGCGGAGAGAGCCTGTTGAATGGTCAAGCATTTATTTATTTTTTTCTAGCATTTTTGACTGCCTTTGTGCAAGTGCAAATCAAAAGACAGGAAAGGAGTCTGAGAAAGGGCCGAATGCCGGGATGCTTTTAAGGTTTCCCGAAAAGCTCCTCTTGGAAACTTTTTGTCCGCGTTGTAGCGCCGACGCGCCGTGATGTCGCAGACCATGTGCAAATTTTCACGATGGATGAATCCTTCGTGTTTCTGCTTCGTTGAACCTAAAAAAAGAAAAGAAAGAAGGAACAGTTGCCATAATAATAGAGTCTGCTCGCTCTTTCCCACTCAACAACTTTCAGCTGTGAGAATCTGAATTTAGGGACGATAAACGGTTTAAAATATTAAATCCTACGCCAGATAAAATGAACTGTGTAAAACCTTTAGAATGCAGCAAGTAATTAGTGAAAACTTGAACAGGAATTTAAATTCCAGTTTATAATGTATACATTGAAATGATATTGGTATCCCTAGTATTCAGCAATATTTGAGCTACAATGTTTTTGATACATGGGTGTAAAGGTGAAATCTTAAATCAGAATTCCTGTATCAGCAGGTCTTCAGTCTTCATGGAATCCAAAATGGCGACCATCAAAAAGGACTGCAACTTTCCAGGTTCCAAGAAGTGAATGATTGACACAATAATTAGAATCACTTTGGCAAAGAACTGCAATCCTTTGTCAACACATTTTTGATGAACCTCTCTTTAAACCTCAGCCTCACTTGCACTCGAGACAAACAACGGGTCTCCATCATTACGCTCAAGCTGTTTTTGTTTCAACGAGTTATGCAGGCTGTTCGCCCACGTCTACGTCTGCTTGTTTTATAATCAAACACCATTTCCCACTTACTGGTGTCTCAAGGGCCGCCGCGGCCTCCTCAAACACACACATGCACATTTGCCGCGTGTATTGACACACCAAGACCACTGTCAGCCTAATTTTGTAATGATACGGGCATTATCCAGTGTAATCTAGCAGTAAATTAATTACAAGCCACAGTCCCTCCACGCTCCCTCAGGAGATGACCACAGTTGCATTTCCATTCATCCGGCTGGATTGTCAGCGACAAAGCAAGAACATCGTGTGTTCATACTTTTAATGTTTTAAAATCGTTCATGACACTTTTTTTTCCCGTCCGGTAGCGTAGTGGGAAGTCACAGGACATCTACAAAGCAACCAGAATCAAAGAGTCACAGGAAAAAAAGAATATAAAAGCCCTCCAACTATGTAACCTTGGCGAGAGAAGAAAAAAAAAGGAAAACCTGATCAAATATTCAGTTTAGTTTGCATAAAATCTGCCAAAGGTGTGAATGCATTACTGTGCGGCGCCCCGTCGCCAAGGTCAGCGTACATTTCAAAGTAGCCCACAACTTCCATAAAATGAATTCACCCTCATAAATAACAATTAATGGCAGGCAAAGTTTGACTTTGCTGTAATTAGTTCCAAACGATGCCCTCAGAAAAATACGGAGCCTGTTGTTTAAACGTGACATTGAAACATCTTATTAAAGCTAACGGGCAAAAGTGATTTTTAATTGATGTGAACGCAATCATTGTCAGTTTGTGTACTCGTCAAAAAACATTTGGACGGTGCCAGCATTGTCCTTCACTATTCAAAAAGGAGCAACTTTCAATTACGATTGCTATTTCCCTGCATCCCCTTTGTGCAGAGAAATGGGTCGAACGCATCTGTTACGTTTTCTCCCGGATTGGTCTCGGTTCAGACTGGATGCTTTTGTGCTTGTAGACGCCCCCGAGTTAGCGGCGCTAAAATGGGAGAAAGCGCCCAGTAATGATTTTTTTTTCCTCCTCCTGCTCTGGCTTCGGGGTATTGCAAGCGGCTGCTTCCATGCACCGACTCACAGACCGACTCACCCCCCTCCTCTCCTCTTGAGTCAACCGAGTAATCCAAGATTAAAATGTACATACACCCATTATCGAGGAGGAGGCCGGGCACCCCGAGTACGGCGACGACACACGCGGTCGCATAACGCACGGGGACGCGGGGGGGGGGTCACCGCGCCGGGCCGGCAAAATGTGCTCAACGTATGCAGCCGCACACCCCGGCAGAGAGAACACACAGGGAAAATTAATGCGCACGCACACCCTCTCCCAGAGATAAGCTGCGGCGGCACGTCGTCGGGGGAATTTGGCCATCCATATCATCGACAAGGAAAAAAAACGACGGCTCCATTAAATTTTAAACCCTCTCAAGAGCTGAGCCTGATAGACTGTGCCATTACATTTGTAATTTCTACTGTTTATTTGCAGCTATCTCAAGGAATGAAACCCACACCCCACCCACCCAAAAGGAAAAAAATGAAATGTTCCCTGTTACTTTTCAAGCTTTTGAATATCTGACGCTGTTGCAAAACAAAGATAACACAAGCAGCGCTTTAGCTACCTACGGGGCACTCTCACTTCAGAGAGCTGCTTGCTTTGCATACAGGAGCTGTCTGGCAGTCTGGCGGAAAGGATCTCCAGAAATAATTGACACAGGGAACAGAGCCAGGCGGGCTGTGGCTGACAGGAGGGGAAGGGGGGGAGGGGATACAAAAAAATAAGAAAAACGTGATAAGTTTAGCCTGAATATTGGATTGTTAGTCACATTATAAGAGAGTACACTGTAATCCCTCTGGCTTTTCTCTTGATGTGAAGTTTTGCTCGTCAGATCAGTGTGTAGTTTTAGGTGGAAACTTTCACGAGGGGGGGGGGGGGGGGGGGTCTTTGAGCGACGAGGTGTTAATGCTCTGAAGTCTTCTCCCCGATGAGCAACCCGGCTTCTCGTCGGCGAAGGAGAGCGTTTGTCCTCAAGAATCCAAAATAAAGAAGTGTGGAAGAATTACACACTCTTCTTCTTCTTCTTTTTTCTTGTCAGCACACGCCGTCCCTTCGAGTCGGTGCTGACGGCGTAACGAGAGCAGCTGATGTTCGGAGATCGTCGTGTCCTGACTAAGTGGCGCGTCGTTGTCCGGACGTTCTGCTGAGCCCGTACAGTTCCAGACGCGTCGGTGCAGATGTGGTTAATTACGTACTCCTTGGGACAATTAGTGGATGAGTCTGACAGTAACCTTCATGCATTAATCACAGTGAATTACACAGAGGGAGGCACAGCACAGAGGTTCAATTAACCTTTTAGCCCTCGTCTGAATGTGGCGGATGGGGCTGGTTGTTCAGCGAAGGCCCCGACACTCTCTCAGGTCACCCGAGAGAGAGAGAGAGAGAGAGAGAGAGGCACTGGGTGCCACAGAGGACTTGTCAGAGTCTCCCTCCGCCTTCCCAGCACTGTCCCAGTCCCCACCCTTGGGAATCATTGAGCCTGTCTGGAAATCAAGGCGACCTTTGTGTCTTTGCGGTTTTCTCACAGCTGCGGTGGCATTTATTTCCCAAGGAGTCGTGCCAGAATCCCTTGTATTTGTTTTGTTTAATTTAGCCGATGGTGGAAGCTGACCTTGCGACGACCGCCGTGGCACAACGCCCCCCCCGACCCCCCTCCCGAGGGGGACCTCGAAAACCGATCCGCGATATCTTTAGCTTCGCGGCGATTGGAAATTGCGAAGAAGAAGGGCTTTTCGGGTCAGGCGGGGGCGGGGTGTGGCGTCTCTCGGAGGAGCAGGAGTTTCAAATTATTCTGCGGTTTCTGAAATGTAGTCGAAAAGCCACGGAATACACGCTCCGTTCTGTAAGCCAATTTGGTCAGAGACACGGCCACGCTATCTCTGGCGCGGGTCCCCGATGGCCGCGCTGCTTTAAGATAGATGAGTGACATTAATCTTTAACAGCTATCACCTCATTGCCCTGTAGAGCGAGACACTAATCCACTGAGCAAGCTCTGAGGCTTAAGTACATGTGGGTGTTTCCCCTTCTCCGACTGCGATCCTGGATGGTGCCTTCTTTAAATCGTGTGTCGAGTGTTTTCCCAGTCAGTCTGCTAAGTTAACGTTTACCTTCGGTAACACTATCACGTGGTTTTTATGCGACCCTGGGTAATACTGTAATGCTGTCTGGATAAACTGCTCTCCTGCTTTCTTGCACTTTGTCAGAGGAGGAATGCGCCCGCCGGGCGTCCGACCAGAGATGTAATCCGAGGATATCAAATTAGCACTTTGTGTTCCTGCAGCCTCCTTCCTCGTACGTTCTGCGTGTTTTTTTTTTTACGCGCGGTACCTTTTGCAGTCGTCGTTGGATTTACAACCTGCCTGAGCAAAGACGAGGAAGGGAGGAGGAACGGAGACGTGCTTATAACCGACAACAACCGAGAAACGAAGAGCCGGGGACAGAGGAGGCACACAGACTGATAACTGAGGACGTTGAGTCACTTCCCAGAGACAATCCGAGTGACACAGTGCCGCCTCTGTCCTCCCCCTCGGCCGGTCCGGGGGTTTGTGCTTGTGGGCTGATGCTGATGTTTCAGGATTGATTTGTCTGCATTCAGCAGTGAGGCACCCCGCACAAACAATGAAACAGGCATGCGGCCCTAACACGCTGCCCTCTTGTTTCCAACTGCCCAGTGGCCCTGTGAGAACCAGTGGTCACATGACCTGGAGCAGTCATTGCACTCTGGGGTTGTACCCTGCACCCCCCCACCCCCTTTTGTGGTCCCCCTGAAATCCCTGCTCCCCTGGGCCCACAGTTCTCTCTCTGTCTCACACACACACACACACACATGCTAAACCACTATGCGCTAATGCCTTTCTGTTGTGCCAATACACACACACACACAGAGACACACGCATCATCTCAGCACACAGGCACTAAACCCACATACACACTCACTCACGCATACACCTATGTGTATGTACACACACACACACAAACACATGTATCCACACTCCACCCATAACTCCATGCACGGCCACCCACAAGCACAACAGGCACGACCGACAATAAAACACAACCTCGGGGCTCGTAGATGCCTAAAAGAGCACGACCCTTTGTTATCCACACTGGGACCTTTGGGTGGGGGGGGCGGGCCGTGCGGCACTATTCAAGGTCGAGGTTTTAGCCTTTAAACCTCCGTCCCGACACATTAAAAGGCCTCACACAGACACACGCACATCAAGCCTGTACTTCCCCTTCTTTTATCCCCATCATGTCTTTGTGTCTTCCACCCTGCAAGAGAAAAAACGTAATGAATCACGTAATCCAAGACCGGCTCCTAAATCCGGATTCTTCCTGGAAAACAACATGTGTTCTGATGGTAGTATTTTATTTTTATTTTTTATTTCCTTAACACTTCGACCTTCCGCCCGCGACGACTACGCCTTGTTGACAGCTGCTATTTTTAAGTGGTTCCTCATGCGACGTATTTTTGGAAAGCTTAGACCACCAACAAGCAAACATATGAGTAAAGCATTGAGGCGGCTCACCTCTGAAGCCTCATTAGTAATCCACTGGTCTTGTTACATTGGAAAAGGTCCAGATGATCCAATCCAGTAAAACATTTACTACAAAAGACTGGAGAATGATAATAAATAGCTGGCAGATTGGCTAATCTTCCACGTATTCTAACTTCTCCACATGTAAACATTGTCGATATATTACTATTAAAATGGCAGCTGCACTCAGACCTTTTGATTGACACCTCACATGAGCCAATAGCAGCTTCTCTGTCCTGTTCACAGCCTCCAACATACTCACAGATAAAACACACATTAATACATGGCATACTGGAGGGTTGAAAAGTTTGTCAGTGGAAGAAATTATATATTTGAAACTGAAGTAAAACATATAGAAGATGACATTTTTTTGTGTTAAAGGTAGTTCCTGCCCCGTGACCAGATACAATAACGCTTTGTAAAGCCAATGAAATTCTTAAGGATCCTTTTGGAGCCATCAAATGGCCTTTATTGGATACACCTAAACATACCCTTAAAAAACCACGTTTAAAATAAAGATTTTCTGTCATTTGGACTGAGTAAAGCTTCTTGCTGTGGTCTCATGGTGTTTTCCAGCTAATCTGCAGACATTTGCTATCAAGAAAATATTCAGGCGTGAATAAATAAATCACCCGAGGCATCACGGTGCGATATCATCAAGATATTTATGTCACGATACAATCTTTTTTCATTGTGCAATTGTATGATACGCTGATTATTGCAATCACATATACTGCGATTTACTATCAGTTTTCCTTTTTTTAATCTTCAAATTATGCACTTTTTATCATTTGCATTGCAGCTAAATGGGTTTTAGTCCAGTAGACAGACTGACCAACACTTCCTGCCAATTATTCATTGGACTTCACCAATGATCGCACCAGAAAAAACTCAACACCATCAAGTAGACTGAAAAAAACCCGAAAAAAAACCAAAAGATTTTATTTGTATTTGCATGTAAAAACTATACAATAAAATATCTAAATACGCTTTATTGATCCCCTTCCCCTCCCCTGGTTAAAACCGGTCAGTCGCACTTACCTTGCATCGGCGTTTTAAGCTAATTTTACTGAGAATGGTAAGAGGTCCATAAAGATGAGAAAAGATGTAATACCTTTCTTCTTGACATGATGTGCCCTTTTGGGTTACAGCCTCATTTAATCATTTCCGCTGATACGATGCGTGTTCGAATAAACGGGACCAAGTGACTCTTTTTTTAAACAGGCGTTTTTTGCAGTGCATGACTAGCAGCCCCCACTCCCCTCGACCCCCTCCTCTCTTGTTGCCGCTCGGCTGGAATTCCTCGCGGATCACTGCCCGCGCCCTCTTTATTCCCATTCTGTGCCTCCTCCGACACCTGGCCGTTGCCCCCCCATCGCTCCCCCCTTTAGCCCCTCATTAATCGGTCCTGATATTGATGGGAGCTGAATGCTGGCAAATGACTGCCTGTGAAGCCACCTCATACACCCGCTTCTCACCCTGCCCGCAACCACATCCAGGCTCGATTAGCATGCCGGCCGCGCGCCGCGCCGCTGAATCAATCCCTCTGTGCCTCAGCCGGCTCAGTCCTTCACTCCATCTCTCTATCTGTTTATTTATCTCTCACTCGGTCCCCGTCGGGTTCCCGGCGCCCGCACTCGTCCTTTTTGGTCTGCGGGACAAGAAGGACTCACTTTTGTCCGTGCCTTTGTGTTCCTCTTCGCCACCTGTTGATGCCTTTCAATCAAGAGGCTTTGTCAGCTCCCCTTTTATAACAAATACAAAGTTTTCAAACTGAAAAGACACGGTCGCATACACACATCCTGTTCTCTCGGTCTGTCACACACGGTAATTGTCTCCAGAGACACAAAAAACATCAACCATAAGTCTTTTGAACTTGAGTTGGGACGAAAATATTTCTGTTCCTCAATTAACTTTTATGATAATCCACACACTTCTGTCTGTGGAGTGTCATCGAACACAGGAATTCTTCACAAAAATCAAGTAGTTCATTTAAATCCACCGATCCGAGTTTCTCCACAAACAATCACTCCGCTTTAAATCGTGTGTTTTGTGTGAACGTGAGTTTCCTGGAGATAAGTCTCCTGTCAGCATTGTGTTTCTAAGGAGCAGATTCATACAGCCGATTCAAGTAAGAAGCTGTTTCTGCACCATCTTGCACATGGGGCAGTGCACACAGATATTGTGTCGTATAAAAAGGAGGGAGTGCCACCCTCTGTAGAGTTTTTTTTAAAAGAACAACCCTCTGCATATTTCAACTTAATACTGTTGACTGTTCCTCATGCGTGACACCGTCTGATTATCTGCACATTCCCTTCCAGCTTTCAGTGTCAGGTAGAGGTAGTTTTTAAGTGAAGCTTAATGTGATGGAATAACTTCATTGGTTCAGCAGATGAAGAAACGCACTTTCAGATGCAGATGTTTGTTGGTGGCCGAGAGCACAACTTTGGCACGTTACAGAAACTGCTTGCTATATTACATGTCTCATATTTACACTTTAAACGTTATTGATTGTTACAGAGCCGTCCGCCAATGCCTGTTAGGAACGTCGTCACCATTGCCGCATACTGACTTAATCATTTGTTTCTTTTACTGCAGATGAAATCCGATTTTAGTTTTTTTGGAAGGAGGGGGGGGGGGTTGTTGCTGTGGTCTGCAACGCAACAAAGATGCCATTGTTTGGAGAGGAAATCAAACCACACAGCCCCGAATACCTGGGCTGTGACCATGTAGCTCAACAGGTTTATCTCCCCGACTGATAACCAGCTTCCTTTACGACTCTCTGCTTGTTAATATGGAGCGGCGCTATCTTTGGGGGGGGGGACGGAGTCATCTCTTATTGTTAATGACATGCTGTCCATCACACCTCAGCACCCTGCTGACCAGTTGCCATAGCAACAAGCGTTTGCTCCGCTATGTTGACGAAGTCTTTTGCTCTGCCGAGTCCGGATTTTGAGCCACACCGGGCAAAATCACCCCCTCCCTCCTCCTCCTCCCCACTATCTCCTGCTATTACTCTGCACCTCGCTCCGTTTGGATATCTTCCTCCTGCGCTCACCTGTCAGAGGTGCTGAAATATGCCTTTTGTTTAGTTTTTTTTTTCTCTTTCCCCCCCCCCCCCCCTCCGTTGGAATGAAACCTGCAAAGTCCCCCGCAGACAGACGTTTGCCGTGCCTTTTACAAGCGCTCACTCAAAAGCAATCAGTCTTTGATCTGTGCCACGAGTAAACAACGGTGATAGGAGTTAAACCCAAGGTTGAACAGACGCTGAAAACACTTATGCGTTTTAGCTGCTCGGGAGATAAGGGAAACAAAGTGCTCTGTCAAGCTAAGTGGCTGTAATGGCCACAAAGCAAACAGACGGAGGGCTGGTTGCTCCAGAGCAAAGAAGGACTTTGCATTCCACAGAGAACCACAAAAGCATCTCTGGTCTTACCTCGAACCAGACAGCGTTTGTTTACCCCCGGGTCGTAATGCAAACTATTATCCGAGTTCATGGGTTAAGAGTTGGTCCACAGCTTTCTGTTCGAGACACAACGCCACATTCGGCAACTCGGCGCGCCTGCTTCTGCACGGGACAAGCATCCGAATGCAGGAAATGTTTGTTCTAGACGTTGGAGAATTTTTTGCACTTTAGTCAGAGCTGGCATGGCACATTCTCAGCTGTGTGAAATCACAAGGCCAAATAGGGTGAACAAAGAAGTCCTCAGTTCTTATTGTTCTTTTTATTTCTTCACTTCATTCCCAATGCCTTGTACCGTTTTTTTTTTTTTTGGTCCACCTTGAAAGAATGTCCCCTAACAGAACATTCTCACACCAAAGTACGCTTCGAAAACACGTTAAGTGCTGCAGAGATGACGCACTTCTGGAGGTCAAACCGAAATGAAACAAACTAATTCAGTTTGAACCGTTGCAGAAAATAAGTTTTGTGGCGAACACACGTTCATAATCAAGATCAAGATCTCCAGCAATGGACACGTTTATGATTTGAAGCGTGAATGCAAAGTTAAAAGTAAAAAGCTAACGTGAGGCTATACACTAAACTACACCACAGTAAATAAATTTCCTGGTTTTCGGACTCTAAATAGATCTCTCTATTGAACTCTATTGTTTTCAGCAGCTGCTTTCAACCTCATCACCTGTCTGTACGCCCCCCAGGAGGAAATATATGGATTTGTGATTGCGCCGCACTTTCTTCTCAAAGACACAGGGAACAGTTTTGCTGCAGCGCCCCATCTATAAAATGTTGATTGAGTCTGCTCGTAAAAAGTGTTATGATTCAGTAAAACAAGGACGAAAGTTGATTATCATAATTTATAACGATTCATAAACTGTACCATTGTGCTTTTGTTTGAGCTCTCGGTAATTCAAGTCGTCTGGACTTTAATGAAATTGTGGATGACCTCATTCTGTCCCCGAAGACTTTAAATGTCTTTGAAAACACACTTAAGAATGGTTAATTTGCTCTGGCGGGCCCTGCTTTGAGATGAACGGTAACACTGTGAGGACAGACACAGGACTTGGAAATGAGTCCGCTGGGTTTTTCCCCTCACATTTAACAGAACGAGTGGAAGTTGCTGTCTTCCACTCATTCGCAGCTGACCACCATGAAACCATTAGCTCTCCATTTGTGCTCCATTGGTATCCAATATCTCCCAGTTTCTGTAAGTTTGACTGAACAGAATGGTCCTTAAGGTGCCTTAATGATGGGCCAACACAATCTCCACTCTGCCGCGCAGTCGGGGATTAAGAGGATGTTGATTGCAGGAGTGCCCGGGACTGTAAGTGATATTTGGGTTGCGCCGAGGCCTGTTGTTGCTGCTCGTCTGTGGGATCGGAGGCAGTAATGGTCCCAGCAGTGCAGCAGGCATGCATGTGTCCGAGGCACTGCCTCCCATTCTCTGCTTTATAGACCTCCAGGGGGGTCATGACCCGCCCCCTCCCTCGCCCATAACTCTTCCAAGTCCACAGAGAGAGGCCGAGGAGCTAGCTCACGGGCCTGGAATCCACCGACGCTCCTCCGTGAAATGTGTGGTCTCCGTCAGGAGAGGCACGGCGGGGACGACAGACAGCGGTGGTGATAGTTAAACAGTCACGGCTGGTGGGAGGTAGACTCGACCTCCTCCTCCTCGGGTCAGGGAGTACAGCGGTAGAGTGTGTGTGTGTGGGGGGGGGGGGGGCTCAAATCGGGCCGTCCTGTCAGTGTAGCAAAGCAACGTTGCGCAGAGATAAAACAAAGGCGGCGAGCGGAGGTGGGCTGTAAAGAGGGAAAAAAGGAAGGATTGAAATAGGGGAGACGGAACACAGAGGGGTTGGAGAAGAGATAAATTAGGAAGAGAACAGGCCAGACACGGTGTCTATAGTGTGCCGCTGCTAACGGAGGATAAATCATTACTCCTATTTTACCATTCCTACATGACTGGAGGCATAAAACACACATAACCAGGCCCATTAATACACATTATTACACCCCTACATCCAGCCTCCCTCTTTATGTAATAACAGCGCGTCATCCGTAACGGCGCACTTTTATTGCAAGTCGCTCAAGCGCACACAGCACCTTCCTTTTACCTCCTAGTCTTTTTTTTTTTTTTTTTTAACGCGCGCGTCTAATTTATGGCCCCTTTGGTATAATTCTGCGCCGAACATCAAGAGACGGGATAAGTGAGAAAGTATGTTTGCTAAGTACGTCACGCCATCGATTAACTAGCGAGAGGTGGATGTGTGTGTGTGTGTGTGTGTGAGAGGAGGTGGTTAGGGGGATCTCAGCCCCCCCCCCCCCCTCCCAGACAGAGAAAACAACCGAACTGATGACTTTCTTGGCAGATCGGCGGCATCGACTGGCAGGAGATCAGCTCTCCGAGTATGACCCCGTGATGTGCTCTCTCACATCAATAACGCATGACACAGAGGCAGGAAGCGTTGCACCTGGAAACGGAACAGACAGCCAGTCATTAGCGGCCCGAGAGGCGGCACGGTTGAATTATTCGGGGACGCTGGGGCCTCTCTGCTCGGAGAGTGCGTTTGATTTATCCGTCGACTCCAAAAGCGTTTGTTTTGTCGGAGGCGTTACAGATCGGACGGATCTACGGCAGTTTAATTTAACGAGTAAAGCGCGATCACATCGCAGATGTACTGTATGCTGGACCGCAAATGGACTTATTGATTTTTGCGCGCCAGTTTTTTTAAGTTATTTCCATTTTCAGTGTGTTTGAAGTGAAAGAAGAGGAAAGAGATGAGTATGTAGCCTATTTGTGTTTAAAGCCTTTCAAGACGATGTCACACCAGATGAAACCAACACAACATCACACGAGTAAATGAATGTTTGATCCATTGGAAAGCACCATTGTGACTGTGGGAGTTACTGCAGAATACGTTTACTTCCAGGTGATGCCGCAGATGAGCGTAGTCGGCAACAAGCAACTCGTCTTTGTTCAGTCGGCAGCACACGAGCTAGCAAAGAGAAACCGGATGTATCGCTGAAGCTAATCAAGCAGTGGAGGACGGCGCTTTGCATCACCGTGTCTTTGTAATCAAAACTAAGCCCGAGACAAACACAGTTTTTGAAGCTAGAAGCAAGTAAAAGCTCCTCATTTATTTAGATTTCGTGAAACATTTACCGCTCCAGATGAGTCACATTTATCATTAAACACAAGGTCTAAGGACCTTTTTACTCTCTTTCCCCGAGCACATGACCCAGAAACTAAATCGGAGGCAGAAAAAAAGAAAGAAAGAAAAGAAAGCAAAGACGTGCAAAGTGTTTTCGAGACAGATTTGTTTGATATATGATGAGATGCAAAACTAATTTGTCAAGCACACGCTGCGGTCTTCAGTTGTCATTAGCAGCAGCGGGGTGTTGGTAAATCTTTGAACAGGCTTGATGGGTCTCAAATAGAGCAACTGAAAGTCGGGGGTTTAAAATACAGATAAATATGCAAGTCGGGTTAAAATAGAGCAACTGTAAGTTGAGCTCGAAATGGAAAATGAATACAGTCTCAGGTGCCTAATCGGCGTTTTCTAAATGTGCTGCTTTGCCAGTTCCACATCACTAAAGCCACTGTGGGTCATGCGGAACCATACCGCTTCCCATTTAGTTTGATTAAACTAAAAAGGATCTGTTTATTTCATTATTTTGCTACGTTTTAATGGTAAACGTTGCCTGATTATTACCTGGGTTATCGCTTAGAGACGCTGAATTAATAATGGGAAGAGAACATTTCCGTGTAATTAAGCCGACCGCCGCGGGGCATCACGGGGCTGCTGTGAAATATTGTTTAGTTTCTTTTCGCCTCCGCGTTCCTCCATTACTCTCCCGACCCGTGCAGTGTATTGGGTTCACCGATTTGTCGGGACGTTGCCCGGGCTTCATAAATGTCTCTCCGGAGACCAGGGAGCGGCGGCGGCGGCTCGGGAAAGGGTCAACAGTTCAACCTTATCACCAAACTTCAAGATGACAAGAACCCAGGGCCTCTGCGCAGGAATTTACAGCGGGATTTTAAAAAGTATCTCGCAGAGGATGAAAGGCTCTTAAAAAAAAAGGTCGTAAAGAAGATTTGTTTGTCAGACTTGAATGACTTGACTTGGCACAAATAACGTGTGAGGATATCAAGCAGAGGGCGAATCCTTTTATCAGCCAAGGAGAGGCCGTCGCAATGATTCAACGACTCACACAGACACACACAAGCAAACCTTGACACTTCCTTTTCTAAATCCAAAGTTGAACTCAAACCTATCGTTCTCCACTTTATTTGCCTCCCAGGGGCTTTTTCTTGCACCGTATCTCCCTGGCGTTTCTCAGTTGGCGTCACCCACCTCCTCAACTAACACACAATTTCCCAGAGCTGTCAATCAAAGCGGTTGGCATGGCGATAGCTGCTCAACCGACTACCTCAGACGTCGTCTCATGTAGGACAAATCCGAAAGGGGGGTGGGGAGGAATGGGTCCCTTTGCAACCACAGTTCCGGTTGAGCATATTTTCAAGCTGGGGGGAGGGGGGGCGGCATAGCTCTGTTATTTCCTGCTACGCCTAATAAAAAGAGAGAGAGAGAGAGAGAGAGAGAGAGAGAGAGAGAGAGAGAGAGAGACTCCTCACGTGAAGCCGGGGGACCATACATCCGTGAAATAAAGGATCGCTTAATGTTCTTGCGTGAGCTGGCTGTGTAAATTTTTTTTTAATCATCCACTTTTAACTAATGGCTCTTAGGCAAGGCGTGGGAGGCCCGCGATGATTACTTCCATCAAGTGAATTAGCGGCGGTATCTGAAAAGCTGTCACTCTGATGAAAAGTTATTTGTGCGTCCCCCACCGTCGAACTTGTGCTGCAGGTATTTCCACCGCACTCGTGGATGAACGTCGCAGCACTTTAAATGATTGGACGGAAGGACGGATGTCATTTGTGCGGCCTCTTTTTTTTTCCGAGTCATGCGCATGTTCTCTTCAGCTGCCGCTTATAAAATCGAGGGGACCCACTTTTACAGAATTTTCCACCGCAGAATTTTAAATGTACTGATCTGTTAAACAGGTCCCGGTGGGTTGTCGGGGATTTTTTGGGGGGAGAAATATGGAAAGTGTACTTAATCCTAAATCCTGCAGCCTGTGTTATTAGCCAGGTTTCCTTCACGCAGCTCGTGATTGGCCAGGTGACCGATTGATGTCTCTCTCCGCCGTGAAATATGGTGTCACTCAGAGCTAACTACATTTTAATGGTGAAACCGCGCTAATGATACACCCACAGGTGCAGCTAATAGCAAAAACACATCGCGACGTGTGGAAAGAAAAGTCGTATTTTCGGAGGACTGGCATGACAATGGGGTGTTGTAATCAGAGGTGAGATAAGACAGTGACAGTTCCTGGGAAAAAAATAAGATTCATTTAGTCGTGGGCTGTTGATAAAGAATTGTTCCTGTGAGCTTGTATTATGTTTTTTTTTTTTTGTAGATGCAGCAGAAAACAGCATTTATTTAGATAAAGACAAAAAGGGATGAAAGCAAGTGAAACAGAAAAAGTGCCTCGTGTCTCAGAAGGTTGAGAGAGAGAGAGAGAGAGAGAGAGAGAGACCCGGCCCTCCTCCTCACACAGGTGTCCTCCATCTGTCGTCGGGGTGCTGCGCCTAGAACACACAGACATAGAACAGACACACACACGAGCAAAACAACAGAACTCAAAGGCCACATTCCAATCCTGAACCCCGCCACCTCCACCCCACCCTCTCCCTACCCTCGCCCACTCAGTTTACACGTTCACCATAATAAGTGCCGTCCAAAACCAATTAACGGGGACTGGAAGTGTGTTTTATGGATGCTGACTTAACCAGACGCTAACAACTTGAAGTAAATACGTTGTATTTAGGATCACGTATTGTGTTGCAAAAATGAACAGCTCCTAAACAGTGTTAAAAGGAGATTTTTACAACCCAAAAAAGAGAGAAATGACACCTACCCACACGTAGGCCAACTGTGTAAGTTCACACGCATCACACTGGTTCCCTTGAAAGGAAGCCAATGGGATTCTTTCCATTGGCTTTTGGATTATTGCAGAAAATAAGCCGTGTGGCAAACACGACTTGTTCATGATACCGACACGTTTTGTTCAGAAAGATAACCTTCACGAATGAACGCCGCGACTCTTCAGATTTTTGATCGCAATCGGCAGAAGTTAAAAAGCAAACGTTAGGCTATAAATTAACTTCACCAGGGCTGCGTAACTCATTTACTGGTTTTAGGACTCTAAAACCCTGCAGCACTCTAATGGAGTCATCCTGAGATACATGAGCGAGGGCCTCAGCCACAACATTGTCGTGCCCCTGTTTTAACCAATTTCTCTGTCGAAAATTCCATGCATGACCCGTTGATTCCTGTTAAATTATCCCTGAATACGCATGAAAACTGCACCGAAGACCACATTTTCGAGTGGACCAGGGCATTGACGAACTGTGCCTCAGCATCACGTTTAGACTCATCTGAAATGAACTGGACTTTGGGTGTTAAGGGCCCCTGATGTGAAAGCCCCCTTAGTCATACGTCAAGTCGCATTTTTTTGCTTTCTTACATTTGTTTGGGGCTGTTGCCTCCTTGGCTTTGCTGACAAGTTAAGTTACCCTGACTGATAACACAGCTCGGCTGTGTAGGGATTACTGTCGTATATCCTGCTTCGAGGCCCCTGGGAACGCCGCGCTGCATCATTCTGTCAACAGTTAGTGCTCTGAGAGGGCTCGACTTTACTTAGTTTGTGTGCGTGGTACCATATTTCACACTGCACCGTCCTCTGCCAAAACCAACTACCCAGCTTCCTACCTCATCGTTCCCTTGACGTGGAAAACACACCGCTGATGAGGTGGGGCAGACTTTTGAGCCCTTCCTCATCGCTCCCAGAAGCACCCGCAACCACCGCCCTCGACTCCGGAACTTGCCTCGTCAGGACCCGACAAATAACCCCCCTTTACCACATAAATCTCCCTGACAGAGTGATGTCCACTCGCCAATGGCACACCGGGTAGCGGCCCTGGACACCCAGGGCCTGCGTGCCAGCCCGCTTACGATTCTTCAAAAACGGAAAGAAAAAAAAAAAGCCATGCTTCTTGGGTCTGGGCCAGTGCCACATGGTCCACAAAGCCCCCGTTTCATTGTGAAAGCAGGATTAAGGATTCCTTTAACACACAGGGATATGCCGTTACGTGACAGTGGTGGGAGCTCTGCTGTACCTTAATGGGCCCAGCTTGCGCTGACAGATAAGTTGAGCTGAGTTTCTCCGGACCAGGGGCTCCATCCACTTCTTCCCTCTGAATGAAACGGATTGTTATTCTTTCCGACCGGCCATACAGTAGCCCTGTCCGTCATTACAGCTATGAATCATGTCTCTGGACCCCCGGATCCCTCAGGGGTATATCATTGCCTTGCCCCTTAATCTGGGCAGATTTCCGTGCCGGGTCCACTCTATAGGGTTCTGCTTTTAGCACAAAGAACAGCTTGCTCGCGTTACTCAGGCAGACCACAATCTTTCCACATTTGCCCGTCAAATATTATGGTTTCAGGTGTTTAGTGAAAGGCAAGTAAATGCACATGCGCCCTTCAGCAGCGGTTAAAGTGAACTTTACCCAGCATGGGTTTTATGGGGAGAACGTTTAGCTGCTCTTAGACCTGCTAGCGGACATTATCACTACCGTGGAAAGCACCATATGTGGTTTATGTTGCTGTCGATTTAAATGTTGAGGGATTTGTTACATACAGAGCGGAGGCTACAGTTCCGCTGGCGAGAAAGATAAAAAAAGAAGTCATGCCTGCAAGCTGCTGCACGCTGTTTTGGAGGTCAAGTGCTTCTTCAAAACACCCTCATTTAACTGCATGTCCTGAACACGGGCTACTTTGTGAGAAAATTGGTAAATTCGCATTTGTTTCCGGTTTGCACTGCCATGCCAAGGTAATTTACAGGCAGGGTTTGTCCTCAGTGGTGATGCAATAAGTTGCAAAGCAATTTGCTGAATTGGATTCTTCACGCTGAGAGAAAGAGATTCGAGGAGAAGTATCTAATTTCTGCCATTTACCGGTATAATTGGGCGACATAAAAGTAGGCACCGGCTATGCACTTGTGAGAGAAAGACCTTGGAAGTATGCACTTGTCTGGGGAAAAAGGTGTCCAAATTGTAAGGTGTAGAGTTGAGGGATTAGTCACGGCGGTACAGCAGGTTTACATCCATCACTCGGACTTCAGAAATCGTGTTATCTCATCTTATACATCTTAAAAGTAATTGGCCATCCATCTGGAACGACCTGATTTCCAGGTCAGCCGTCGACCGACGAAGCAAATTGCTGAGGAAAAGGCCGGGCGGGAAAAAAGAATGACACAACCCACGAGCAGACTGCAGCTGGTGCAGGGAAAGTGAATGTATGAACACATTTGCATCACGGTGAATCATCAGGTTAAGTAGAGACACTCTCCCTCTTTGTTGCTCTCATTTATTCATTCAGCAGCTTGAAGGTAACAACTTGAAGTCCTCTTAGTCTTTGTCCGTCCGCGTAGGAAATGTTTATTTTTGAGATATCTTTCCCGCGAACAGCTCTTCTTTTGTTTCCCCCTGAGTGAAAATGCTGCTGCTTTCTTTAGAAAGCCGAGATGCAGCGCTGACCCCTCTTTAGAGGAGAGGAGTGTTGTTGTAGTACCGCGGCGCCCCTCCTCTCTCCACCCACTTCAGACGGCCTCTCGCTGGAGAGCTCTCCCTCTAAACTCTCTCCTTAGTCTCAGGAAGTGTTGGAGGAAGCACTCGCTGCCTAGTAGGCTTTTCTTAGACTCCTCGGCCTCATTGCGTATTCAAAGCCCCCTCCACAGTCGAGTGTATCAAGTTAAGGAAGAAAAGAAGAAGAAAAAAACACACACACAGGCTTTAATTATTCACTGTAATGTTGTCCGAAGAAAAGTACATATGAAGGTTTGCAAAGTAAAGTTTTATATTTACAGCAGCTCTTCTGTGTGTGTGTGTGTGTGTGTGTGTGTGTGTGTGTGTGTGTGTGTGTGTGTGTGTGTGTGTAGACAGTGAAGTATTGCTGCTGCCTTTGAACCGCCACGCACGGAGGACATTTTTCCCATGAGCTCACAACAGTTAAAAGACTTTTTGCATCGCTTTCCACCGCCACACAAATAATGCAAAGACACGTAACGTCCCACGCTGGTGTTGTGCAAATCCATCATACTACAAACAGGTTCACACGGCACCACACACACACACACACACACACACAACAATTCATAAATACCGGGGGGGGTTTTTCAGTGAATCATCAGGGAAAAAGCAAGAGTCATCAGTTTTTAGTTGGATATACTATAAAAACACTAGATTGTCTTTCCAAAAGAAGAAACTAATCACCAGTAACAAGGTTGTATTTTGTGGAGCACAGCTCATAAAATACTAGAAATTTTAATAATGTGTTTTACAAACTACAAACTAAAGCTACAAACTGTGCTTTTATAAAAAAGTTATCAAAGTAGAACTTTTTTGAAAGTCCAAAACAAAAATCCCCAAAGCTATTTCCGGGCCAAACGCCTAATCAATTCTACATGCAGCAAAACGCTCGTTATGTTGCAAAAGCTGCTTATCCCACCAAAAAAAATCAAACGTTCCTCAAGACATTTGAAAGAGGAACACACACACACACACACACACACACCAGAGAAGCAGCGGCTTGCGGCGAGCTGCCATGGCAACCCCGTCTCCTACAAAAGGATGTTCGCAAACAACTAAACTGTCAACTTTGAAACACACAGTTATCGCTGTGAATCAAAACAAAACCAAAAGAGTTACAAAACCACTCGGTTGAGTGAAAACAACAACATGGTTTTTGCTGAAAATTGAAACGAAACGAAACAATAACACAAACAAAAGTACTTTTGACCTCCTCTATACGCAGACCACAGACTCCTATTAAAACAAAATTGGGGGATCGTTTAACTTCGTCCTGCAAAGTGCGGCCAGAGAGCATCCACTGCCAATCAGAGCCCTGTGACATCATTGACCGGCGTTACAAATAACTTCTTCCCGCCCAGAAAAGCCTTAAAAAGCATTTATTTCGTCTGGCCGTAGTGGTTGAGAATGCCACCTGGTTTGTTCCTCCACCGAGCAAAAACAATACACAATACAGACTGATGACATCTGTTCCTCCATATCAACATGCAGCGTGTTGTCTATTGTACACAGTGCAGTGTGCACTGCCAGCGCAGTGGGGACAGCGTGTCCGCACACATCACAGCCCGGCCCACCAGGGGGAGAAAACTAATTCAAAAACGGCGTGCGCACAAAACCAGAAACGAGTGATTCATGCGGTCGGATTCGGACGAGGAGCTCTGCGTCCCGTCTTGCTCTCTGATTAATGACCAATGGCGTCTCGCTGAGCGGCCATGCTCATTGGGTGGGGGTGGCGAACGGGGAAGGTGGGTGACGGCGGTGAGATATGTGCCGCTCTGCTCCGCGGGGGCTAAGGAATCGGTGGGGCCGCCCGGACCAAAGCGCAGACAGCAGGAGGAAGGAAAGTGATCCATCTTTCAGGGTGAGGCCCTTTGCTTGTCCGCCGTGTGGGCCGCTGATAGCGGGGGGTGGGGTGCAGAAAGAGGTGAGACGGGGTCAAATAGGAGAAAGAGTAAAGAGAGAGAAAGGGAGAGAGCAGGTAGAAAGGTTGGCTTCGTGCAGAACAAAGACGAAGAAGGTTGGTAGTCGCCAGTCCGTGTTCACGTTCCAGGTGAAAGCCCCTCCCCCACCCCCCCTTATCCACAGCACTCCTCAAACCACCGCAGAGGGGGGTTCATTATTCTCACTTTGCTCCTCCACTAATTATCGTTATCATTATGGGGGATAATTACCATTTCACTGCCTAGGCTGCTCGGCTCTGAGTCACTCGCACACAAGGTTATCAATAGCTGCTCAATTGCAGTCTCATCTGCCTAATTATACGATTTGGGCCTCGGCGATAACTGAAAAGGATGTGGAATCTAGCATTATGCCTCGCGAGTAGCGCTGGCGAGACGTGGAAAGTCAGCAGAAGGCCCCCTGAAATAAACCGGTGCGTGCGGAGCCTGTTAATTAAATGCCGCGGCTTTCGCTGGAATATAAATCAGAGGAAATCCAGGCTCGTGAAACAACTGGAAGTCTCTAAAATATCCTTCAAGCTGGTGCAGCACGCAGCCAGCGTTAAAAACAAAACCCCTGTGAGACGTAAGTTCAGATCCTCTATCTTTCATTTCCTTCGCTCACTGCCTGTAATTCGTTTCCCGACAAAACCTTTTTACATGCTATCAGCCGTTAGCACCCATTCAATCTGCTCACGCCCCGATATTAAAGAAGGGCCTTCAGCAGAGGGCAACTTTTCACCAGACCTGCTGGCGGTGACTTAGGCTAAGCTCAGGAGCCGTGTTTGTCGGGGGGTTTCTAAATCCCTCCGTGGCATTTCGGAGTTGCAGCTGACGCCTTCGGACCCGATGAATGCTCTCTCCATCTGCTGCACTTCAACGCCGGGGCACAGGGCCGACTCGGGGCCTAATCAGCGGGGGGGAAATTCATTAGACCTGCCCTCTGTTACGCACACACACACACACACACACACACACACGAGGGAGAGAGGAGAAGGGCAAGGTGACAGCGCGAACGGTTCGATGAGCGTATGACGGACATTTGGGTCAGACTTGGAGGAATGTGCGCCGCAGAGGACCTCATCGTGACAGACAGGAGGCACATTCTCTTTGACCCCAATTACCAGAGGTGTTTCTTTTCCCCCAGCTAATCCGTGGCGTATAGGGTGGCCGGTGCCCCCCCCCCCCCCCTCCTCCTCAGTCATATGGAGGGTGGCATAGTTCAGCGGACTCTTTTCGTGGAACTACTGGCAATCTCTCTGCACCTTAACGCCACGAATAGTATCACGTGGGGCTTTTTTTTTTTGTCGGCCCGCGGCTAATAATCAGCAATTGCGATGTCAATTTAATAATAAAATAATCGTGCTAAAAAAAACATCCGCTTCCCAGAGCTAGAGTACAAAACTCAACACATTTTAAAATGATATAAAACAACAGAAAAGCAGAAAATTATCCACTTGGTGAAGGTTGGACCAGCTCGTTTGCTTAATAAATAATTTTAAAGATGAATAGATTTGATCGACTAATTTATAAACTTCTAATCTTCTAATTAAAACCTATTAAAGAGCCCCTATATAATGTGCATTAGTGTGTAGCCCTTCTGCTTGTATTCTCCTCCTCAAAATAATTTAATAAACAATGTAAAGTTTTCTATGTTTAATAATTCAATTTGAGCCTTTGGTCGGACACAATGTGAAGATATTGACTGAATGCTCAATAACCATTACCCTTTTTTTCCTGACACTTTATGAAGTAAACCTATATTCTGTCAAAATATGTGTGTTCACCACTGCGTCGTTGTTGTTTTGTCGATCACCTGACCACCATTTCTCCCTGCGTCTTCCCACAGAGACACTTATGGACTCCACTACAGCCACGGCGGAGCTCGGCTGGACGGTCTACCCCGTGTCAGGGTCGAGCGACAATAGCGTAAGTGGCGGGCTCTACATTCGCAACGATCTCCTTTCTTATGATGCAGATATAATTGAATTATTATTTAAGTAATAACATAATTGGAAGTCATTTTCCGAACATTTTCCTTGTGACAAAAGGTGAGGTGTGTGGTGGCCCTCTCCTTTTGTTAAGACGTTGAAGTGCAGCTAATGTGTAAATGTGTTCAGTCCCCCATGATAACTTTATTTCTGTTGGTAGCCGCTGGTTTGGTTTTCTCACTTTAAGGTCAGAGATCGACTAACACGCCGGCCCAGTCCTCAGGGGGGTTAGCTCAATTATCTCCCCCCCCCCAAAAAAAAACTGAAGGGAGAAAATCAAACTGCAAAAGTCAGACGTGATCTCAACACGAGGAAGAAAAATGTGTCTAGAATTTAAAGATACTCCCACGTTCTCTCTTTGACGTACTTCCACAAAAGCTCATGCATATTTACCCCTACGTTTGAATATTCACTCCCTTTTTGGCTTATTATTTCCCCAAAAATATCCATATTTTGTCCAATTTAACCCTATCTGAACTCTGTGCTTCACTACAAAAACGCAGTAATAATGAACAATCATAAAGTTGAAGCTGAACGCGAGTGTTCACATGCCAGGCTTGAAGCTGTGTGTTATACGGGCCCCGTTGGTGTTTGAAGCGCAGTGTTTCCACACGGTTTGCCAGGGCATTGGTTCCTCCTCGCCACATGCAAGCCAGGCCCACTTAAAGTCAGCCAAAACCAGAGTCTCAGTCTCCTTCACTTCTTTCCCCACCACAAGATTTTAGACTTCTTAGAGTGAGCCCAAAAAAAGAGAGATGTTGTAGACTTATTTGCTGGTGCATTTCTGAAAACCGCTGCCGATTTTACTCAATTATTTATGCTTCTGTGGTCGGTATTAAAGATGGTTTGAATTATACTTTATCATGCTGTGTCTTTTTGAAAAAGAGGAGAAGAAGAAGCACAAACTCGCAGCGCAGAGAGCTGGACCCCGACAGTTCTACGATACAACTTCAAAGATGTCCGGCGATACTTTAGAATAACTCGCCTCTCCCAACCTGAGGGCATGGTGTCTCCTCCCTGCTAATTCATACAATCAATACCAAAGCAAAAGGACGCCGGCTTTTCCTTCCCTCTCGCCAGCTCTGGATCCAATTTACGCAGAGAGAGAGAGAGAGAGAAAGAGAGAGAGCTTAGCACACATACCGACTCCAAAGACAAAGTTTACATCACATCTTCCTTTCGTAACCGCGAAACGTTAGATTCAGCAAAACATTATCGGATTTAATATTAAGTGGAAATTCTTCAGACCGAAAAAGTCAAATAACACGCAGGAATCCAGAAAGGTCACCGATGCCCGCTCTGGTCAAAAAGCGAGGTGACATTAGGGTCTAAACGTCAAACTGAGGGGCCTCTTCAAGAATCATCTTTGTTCCATGCGGTGCACCGCTGGATTCTGCGGTAGCTTTCCTCCTCCAAATCGAATGCATTTACATTCAGTTTGACTGAAAGGCTTATCTTTGGAGGACTTTTCTATTTCCTGCTTTCACTTCGGATTATTCCAACGCTCCATTCCCGACAACATATGCGGTTTACGATATATATCCTTCCTCTCCTTGGGGCGCAATGAAATGCAAACAAGTCCCTAAGCCCCGTAGGGTTTAGTCAGGTATAGGTCGGGTCTTATCGGCGTGGGCGCTGGAGTTTTTACGATGATACGGCAGAGCTTGTCCCAAGCACAGTCCTGCAGGAAAGTGAAGAGTGAGAGCGACGGAGATGGCTTGTCCCTCGTGGGCCGGGGCAACAGGTGTGGAAACAGAGCTCGCTCTCGCTCTCGGTAGAACAGCGAGAGGTGCTTTACAGAAGCTATTGTCTTACACACATATAGGCATGGCTTCGCGGGCTTAGCCGGTGGATCAGTAACATTCAGCCGAGCGCCCGAACCAGCAGTTGGCTTTCAATACTCTGTATGGCTTCATGAAATATATCCTAACTTGACATGCGATACCTTTGAGACACAATGGACGTGCAGGCCAGGAACAGTGTGATATTAAGGCAGAAATGTTATGGCAGTTGCTGTTATTCCACTTTATTATTTTAAAGCATATTTTCATACGGTATACTGGTCTCAACACTAACTGGTTGCCAGGCTGGCAGCTTTCGGTTTCTCAAATATGGTCGCCTTATATTTTGAGTTATTATTAATGAAAAATGAGCCATGAAATAAAAAAGGACAAAACGCAACATTATGGTTTTCAGCCCAGCTCAAAGATGCCGGCAGACTTCGCCTCCCAAGACTTCCCAAGTTGTTCATTTTTTTCCCCGTTCAGGCTCATCCGGTTCTTTGTCAGTTTTAATAAATGTGCTCTCATTCGTGACGTTGACGGTTAGTCAGACCTTTCACCGCGCAGTCAATCAAACAACTGCATTTGGGATGCACATTTAGCCGTTTGCCCTGTTTTCCTTTCTTAAAAAACACACAAATTGGCGGCCAATTACTAGAGTGTTTGCCACCAGACCAGACCAGTGAAATCCCTTGGAGCACGGCTATAAAATCAAACCTCCAACAAGAGTTTTTTTTTAGAAGTGATACAGTTAAACTTCTGTAAATCAAGTCGTGTAAACCCTCCGTGTGTACCGCGGGCCAGTTCTTCCTTTTAATCATGCACAATGACAGCCAGACTTGAGTCGTCCCTGAGCCAGACGAGCAAGGCGGCTTCATTATTCCGGATGGCGCAACCGGAAAACGCAGACAACCGAGTTTTAACCCGGGGCAGTTCAGGAAGTTTACTGAGTGAACGCTCTGAGACGCCGGCAATCAAACACGCGTATCGCATGCCTCACTCCGCCCACACGGGAAGGGAAACCGGTGCAGTCAGTGCCATTCAGACTTGCATTTAGATGAACCCCATGTGCACGTATTACACAATATTGTGTGGAGCGTTGAATATGATATAGATGTCTTGCATTCTGGTTTTTACCTCCAGTACATTGAGCAGCAGAATCCATCAAAGGAGTTTAAAGAAGGACTTTTTCTCGGCACATTGGCAAAAGAAACTGTAGCAGCTCCTTTAACATCAATGACTCGACACACTGACAATCTACTCCGTGACACGCAGCTAATGTACGGCCGGCCCGCCGAGCGGGGTTAAGTGGTCAACGTTTTTCTCTCAAGTGGAGCTGAGAGACGTGTGAACATCGGGTCGGACCTCCTGACCTGACAGTACTGACAACAGCGGCCGTTTAGAAATAGGCCGATGGCCGCCGTGCGGTTGGAGGAAAAGGAGAAAAAAAACGGAGGTCTCGCGGCATAACGCGGCGAATATAATGAGGTGGTGTGCGAGTTGGTTAGGTTATCATTATGGATGTGTCATAACGTGTAGCTGGTGTCACTTAGGGACGCGGCAGCAGCAGCAGAGTTCTGCAGGGAGGCAAAGCGTTGAGCAAATCGTTTCCTTGTGATTTAACAAAGTTATGCGGCGTATTGTGTTCAAATTCCTTTGGAATAGGACGGAGGTTGTTTACATGTAAACGTGGGGTTGTGCGGCAGACCGACGGCACGCCGCATGTTTAGTTCTTTTGCTTGTTCTTCACAAGTCATTTGTTGAACATTTTTCATTGTATTGGACGCGCTGGGACTTCAAGTGACCACTAATTTGGGGACGGTGGCTTTGATTCACAATTAAACGCAAAGAAGCACGCAAACATAATCCATATGGAAACTTTGTGGAATTGTGAAATATTGAATTGTTCTTCTAGCTTCACGTGTTGTGCATTAGTAGTGGACAGTGGTAATTGGAGCTGACTGCAACAGACAGTTCTACTTAAGTCTGTGTGTGTGTGTGTGTGTGTGTGTGTGTGTGTGTGTGTGTGTGTGTGTGTGTGTGTGTGTGTGTCCATAAAGCCCGGTCTCCAGCAGGATTCGGCTCCCATGGCCTCTCTCTCTCTCTCTCTCTCTCGTAGTAATTGAATGCAGAGAGTGGGTGCCATTTGTCCCCCGTCCCTGTAGGGAAGGCACTCTTGCTCTGACAGATTTCCCACAACTGCAAATGGGGCGACTGTGCCGCCGGGACTTTTCCACTGGCTCTCACTCCCTGCGTTTGTGTGAATAATTTATTTACTTGTGTCAGTGATAGAGCGGGCGATACGCGACGCTGGACTCTGGGTCGTGAAGCGCGTCTCAGGCTAACTCAAACACTGCAGTGACACCATTTGATAAATACACAGTTCATGTCATAACAATGAAATCTTGGAGCGTTCTGATGGGTCACGGGTGACTGACGGGTCACGCTGTTCTGACCGTTCGTAGGTCGTACGACAGGCGGTTTTCCTACTTCTATTGTCTTTGAGGCTACAGCTTTAACTAGGAGATGTGCTTTGTTGTAATCGACCCTTCTACAGTGTGTAAGCGATGGTGACGTACGGCAAAAGCAATATAAGGGCATTAACCACCAAAGATCGCTACAAATTGACCTCCCTGAACAAACAAAAGTGTTCCAATGTTACTCAACGTGTATAATCGCTTTTCTGCCATTGATAACACGAACAGAACGTGTAGGTGTCCCCGTAGAGACCTTCAATCCCTTTTAAATCAAGTTTATTCATGACATCGCATCATTTTTTATAAAACAATCTTCTCCCATAATCAGGAAAGTCCCATACACACGTCCATATTTGAGTTGAAATCATTTATCCTGCCAACCCTCCACCAATCTTGTTCATCAGCAATAAACGTCACAAATACTGCGACTAAGGCAAAAACGTACCAGCCAATCAGAAGTAGAGTACGGCGGTCTTTGTGGAATGTGAAAAAAAATTCAAAATATTCAATCAAACTACCATAAATAACAGGCCACAAAACTGCCAATGGCTGTGAAAGAAGTAATTTGGCAGGCGAATGAGAGGACACTTCTCAAACACTCTTATGAACGTATTGCTACTGTTCCATGGGTGAAGCCACTACATGCCAATGGCTGCACGCGTGCCTCAGATGCACGCCAACCAGTTTTATATAGACACGTTACTTCGAGCAGTCATGGACGTATTCGGCTAAAAGTCACCGTCACTCGTTAAACCAGACTCGATGGTCTGAAGCGGTCGTAATCCTCTCGGAAAATCCTGTCCAACTTGAGACGGGTGTCGGTGTATTGACTCTGACAACCGGACATGCAACAACCAGACATTTTAATGCTGTTAACAGCTTTAACTCAATGTTTAAAGCTTGCTAAATCGTCTGGATGGCTGGGGCTAAACGCCCCTTTCGTTGCCAACATTTCGATGGTCGGCGGCTGTATCGGGGCCTGCTGTCTATCACATTGTAATCTAATTGGTTTACAGCTCTTTGATTAAAGTTGGATTCTCCTGTAGGTTTTGGAAGTCACAGTTTTACGCTCATTTTTAACAGTAACGTCCGTCAACAGCTCCTCCACTTGCGCTCGCCAAACAAAGCTATTCATCCCAAAAAACTAAAAAGAAATTGACAGGTTGTTGAAAACGAGTGTCCATGAAGAGTGTAATTGTGGTCAACTTTTTGCAGCCAACAAACTTGTTGACCGTCTGCTCGTTGGCTTGCGCAGATGTACAGGAAATTGAGAATTCTGACAACTTGATTGTGTTGCTTGCAGTAAGAGCATAGTTGTCCCAACAGAGCGACACGTCAAAATCCATACTCGCATCTGTCAGCGGACTCTCGGCTGCCGATGCGTTCCTGACCGTCCTTGAAAGGGGATATCGTTCGACACCAAGCCGATCTCAAGGTTTCTTTTCAGAGTTTGTATGTTTTTATTCAGGATTAAC
Source organism: Taurulus bubalis (assembly GCF_910589615.1). Classification (NCBI taxonomy): domain Eukaryota; kingdom Metazoa; phylum Chordata; class Actinopteri; order Perciformes; family Cottidae; genus Taurulus; species Taurulus bubalis. The sequence goes on along the minus strand of NC_136593.1, from coordinate 6,209,147 downwards.
GGTTGGAAGTTGTAGATTCTACCCTTTGAGTCAACGTTGCTGTTGCTAAATCACCTAAAGGCTGTAACTCTAATTACGGTCGTTATTCAAATGCGAGAATTGTGTGTTCTCCCGTACTGTGAACCAAGTTGGATTAAAATGTTGGTTAAATAGACAAAATGTTAACGTGAACAGGGAAGTGTGTAGTAGCGGAGCTCGCTAATTGGTTGCTACGAAGAGGTCCGAGCAGGACTAGACTTATTCCATCGCTTCGCCTGGTGAACGAGGCAAAAGAAGCTGTCTTTTGGGTGAAAGGCAGCTCCGGTCTATAATTCAGGCTCGACAGTGCGCTCCACTTGGCTTTTACACATAAAGCAGAGACCGACTGTCATGGAGACGTATGGATTGCAGGTCAGATGAACTTTTTCTTTCTCTCCCTCCCGGAGTGGAAGAGGAGATATTGATTCCGAAGCTCATTCTCCGTGAGCGTCACTGAACTGTGGAACTGAACTGTAGCACCTCGCACAACTCCAGAAGGAAGAGAGCAGCAGCTGACATATGGCAGTCTCCACTCGGCCTGCCGTAGTCTAACCGCCACAATCTATACTCGCATCAGACAGGTTTTCTTTGTCCCTCAGAGTTGCTGCTCGAGCATAATATCCACGGTGTGGTGAAAGTAGCAGGAGAGAAGGCGTGGCGGCATTTGTAGCGGTTAGAAATCCGTTGAATTGGCAAGCTGCACGTTACTGCTTGATCGATATCGAAGGTCCTTTGTCTAAACAGCAGGTGTGCCCTCTTATCAGAGAGATAACTGTTGGATAAACAGAATTACTATCCGATGACAGTTTATTCCGAATGGCTCTGTGTACGTACGGCTTTAAATATCCCGTGCAGGTGCGTTCCCCGTGTTTGTTTTAGCCGCCGTGGAACAATGGAGAGGCGACACCCGGCAGGTTAAACCACACACTTGCAATTAATTGCCTATACTATTCGACCCAGGATTATTGGAGCCCAAGGAGAGCAATTAAAACATAAAACAATGTCTTTTTGTTTGGAGCCAGTCGCGCGTTCTTTTTCACACCATTGATTTTTCTTTTTTTTCTCAGAGGAAGGAGGCACATTCAGTGTACCATGAAAAACACATTTCTTGTTATTTACCTTGAAGTCTTACAGTCTTACGTCGCGTAACTTCCCCAAATGCAAATTAGCTTTTGATAATATTTGGAATGCCGTTGGTTATTAAGAAAGCCCCTTTGATCATTCTGGCATTAAACATCTATTTATTTTATGCTAAGGTCGGGCGCTGTTCAACGCACTCAGCCCGATGGCTGTTGATTTCCTCACTCGGAGAACAAGAAAAACAACATTCTGCCGAACGTAACAGGATCTGGAGGGTTTTTGTTTCCGCCGTCATCTGAGGGCAGCTCATCGCCTTCAACTGATCCGTCTTGACATGCACCACCGGGGTTACCTCCACCTTCTATGCTTAAAACACATGACCACCCTCTTTACAGCACTCTGGGTGAAGAGCCGGGGGAAAGAGCTGTGAAGATGAAGACGTTTCTTCTAATTTCACACTCGGCGCTTGATCGCTGGGCTCTTATTATGCCCCATTTGCTTCCCTCCACTGGCTGTGATGAAAGCGGGGCAAAGAGGCCATGACAGGACAAAAAGGGGCCCTCCATCAAAACACATTTTGTTTGGGGTCTCTTTTAGCCTGGATCAACCCTTCCCCCCACGTCACTGCCAACACTTTCCTCTGCAGTGTCCCCTGTCTGCGTCCCTCATTAGCAGCAACCCCCACCTGTCTCCGCATTCATTTTATTAAACTGCGATTGTCCAACCCTCGGTGCTCAGTGGGAGCGGACTGCCCGCTCTCGTTTAATTGGCCCACAGCCTCCCCACTGCTCCTCAACAAGTGGGGAGGTCAATGGCTGCTCATGACCTGCGATGATGATGTCTGCCAGTACGGGCCAAAAGACAGATGCATCCTTAAACCACACCACCAATAACCTGTAACTCGCACAATCATCTAGTCATTTATTCGTAGGACTTTAAAAGCTAAGAGACAGTAAATCTGAGCACACTGCACTCTGATTTAACATACAAAAAGAAATACTCTTGACAGTGTTTTTGCAATATTCAGTTGCGCTCATTAGGAGAAGAAAAAATTCCCAGTTTTGATAAGTAAGATGCAGATAAAAAGCTTCTTTCTATTTACCCTCATTATCATCTTCATTATTTTTGGCTGAGCATCAGTCTTTTCTGTTTTGGTTGGCTCTTGTGATGGTTTGAATTTGAGTTTGGGTCAAGCCGAGCGTCACACTCGCGGTGATTAATTAGGACATGGGAATTAAGGACCAAAGCTGTTCTAATTAGTCAGAAAGTGTTTGATAGAACGTCGGTTTGTAACAAGAAGGGTGACTTTCTTCTCCCAAACCCGTCAAAATCCACTCTAAGTGGGCACTAATTTGAGAAATTATATCAGCTGTGAAGTGAAGAGTGAAGGGGGGAGGTAGAGTTGTAGAGGCAGCAGAGGGTGCAGCTGATGCAAAGTGGCTCTTGGGGGTTGAGAACATGCTTTTTTTTTCTCATCTTGGCTGAGATGCCGAGGTCAAGGTCACGACCTGCTTGGTGGTTAGAGCGCATGGTGTTTAAAGCTGGTTTGATCCATGGCCAAGGGGCAGGAAAACCACGGCGGCTGCATCTGGAGTCGGAGCGAGCGCTCACACTGGTGTGCAAGATGTGCACTTTGAAGTGGAATAGCATGCTCAGAAAGTCTGGGGTGAAATTGGCCCCTTGATTGTTCTTTTATATGATTACCTGTGTAATATGATTATGTCAGTTTAGTGTGACTTTGACTTGGGAAAATGCATGTCATGTTTCCCCAGTGCTTCTCCTTCACTGTAGTGAAAGGAGCTTTCACTAGGATGTCAGTAACCTATTACAGTGTGCGCTACGAATGTGTCCTATTAAGACACAGTCAAAATAAAAAAAAAAGAAGCAGGACACATAAACCAGAAACCTCTGTGACTCATTGTCAGATTTCTCCTGTTTCTCTTAAAGCATTACAAGATGGGAATGGTTTCCACAACGAGAGGACGGGAAAGCAGAGGGTAAACATCAAAGCTCTCTACAAAGCAGAGGTTACATTTTTTAACATCCCAAAGTGCAATAAACCAGGCGCAAACCTCCGGGTCTGGAAAGTGAAGCCAATACAGACATTACTTAAACTTGCATTCTTTCTCACGGCCATCAGGGGGCGTCTCCTCTGGTGGCAAAAAGATCAGATTGTATAGAAGTCTATGAGAAAATGTATTTCTCACTTAATTCATTGCCTCAGTAAACATTGTAAACGTGAGTTTATGGTCTCAATCGCTAGTTTCAAGTCTTCTTCAATGATGTCCATTTAATAAATGATGGTCAATTTAGGGTTATATAGACCATAATGCTTTAGGGCATAGCTACGTTGTGATTGGCAGGCATCTATGTCCGGTCTGGGAGCTTTAACCCCAGCACAGTGTGTTTTAAGTTCATGAAAGTCAATTGTAACTTTTCCGGTCGCCTAAAAATGTCCTTTTCAGTGTTCGCTCGTACTTAGCTCCGCCCTGTTGTGTCACTTCTGTTTGTAAAAAGTCAAAATGGCGACGACCAAAATGCCGAACTAGAGCCTTCAAAACAGTGGTCCACGAACCTATGGGTGACGTCACTCTGACTCTCTCTTCTTCTAGAGTCTATGCTGAAAACTTCGTGGAACCATTTTGCATTTGCACATTTTAGAAGACCTTCTTGCTATAAACCAAGTAGGGTCTTAAGTGGCTTCATAATGCCAGCCTCCTTTTGTTTGACTTACCTGTCAGAGTAATAATACATGGTACAAAGTGCCGAGTAACAGATGACACACAGTTCAGATATCCACTTATTCTGTAATCACAGAGCAGCTGGAAAATGTACCTCTTGGAAGCCATTTTACACACAATCCCCAAATAGTGAACCCTAATATGTTGTATCTCACTGAAATAAACCAATCCTCTCACTGTTATGGAAACGCAAAGCAACTGTATTTACTTGACTGCACAAACTGGAGAAAGGGTCAGAGTAAGTAACCTGTGAGTAGAGTTGTTAAAATACAAACATTACCTCAGGAAATGGAAGGACATGGTGGAGAGGCTGGTTCTCGTTTCTCCTCTTAGACTCGTCTAATTCATCCATGTAAATCGGTTTATTGAAGCTATTTTGTGTCTTTGCACCATGTAATCACTTCAATCAAAACATTGCTTAAGCTGCGCACTCCCAGTAATCAAAGTATTATAAAGTATGCATGAAAACATTCTTGTTATTGCTGAGAAAAAAAGGTACCAGCGGGGGCTTCGTGGCAGTTTATATTAATAGAAAACCCACACAGACCATTTACTGCTTTACAGTTGAATTGCACTTAATTGAGTGAATCGGGTTAACTCTGTGTCGCAGATACCAATTTGTTTTTTTTAATTAAAATTATGCATTTAAGTTTGAAGTATTCTTCACAGAATAGTCAAACGTTAACTCGCTGTTTATGTCTGTCCAACAGTGGGAGGAGGTGAGCGGGTACGATGAAAACATGAACACCATCCGGACGTACCAGGTTTGCAACGTTTTCGACAACAATCAGAACAACTGGGTACGGACAAAGTACATCCGGCGCCGCGGCGCTCAGCGGATCCACGTTGAGATGAAGTTCTCGGTGAGGGACTGCAGTAGCATTCCCAACGTGCCGGGCTCCTGCAAAGAGACGTTTAACCTCTATTACTACGAGTCGGATTCCGACACGGCCACCAGAACCTCGCCCGCTTGGATGGAGAACCCCTGGATCAAAGTTGACACCATTGCAGCGGACGAGAGCTTCTCCCAGGTGGACCTCGGCGGCAGAGTGATGAAGATCAACACCGAGGTCCGGAGCTTCGGCCCCGTGTCACGGAACGGCTTCTACCTGGCCTTCCAGGACTACGGCGGCTGCATGTCGCTCATCGCCGTCCGCGTCTTCTACCGCAAGTGCCCCCGCATCATCACCAACGGCGCCTCGTTCCAGGAGACGCTCTCGGGGGCGGAGAGCACCTCCCTGGTGGCTGCAAGAGGCGTTTGCATCGCCAACGCTGAGGAGGTGGACGTGCCCATCAAGCTGTACTGCAACGGAGACGGCGAATGGATGGTACCCATCGGACGCTGTATGTGCAAGGCTGGGAACGAGGCTGTGGAGAACGGGACCGTTTGTCGAGGTATGTTTGGCTCTTACCATGTTTTCATCAAATCTGCTAAACCGCATGAATCGGTCCGCACTTTCATCAAAACGGAGTAATCCAAGTCCTCAAGGATACAATCCACACAGTGTTTATTCCTCTCTGTAAACTGCAGGCAGCTATTCAATCCCATTCAATTGATGGTTTAAATCAGCGATTCATGGGGATGTTTAAAGATAGATTATTTAACCGGAGCCATCATATTTCCATAAAAACGATGAGCACCCCTTTCTGTTTATTTTCCAACAAAACTGCACTGCCAAATATGGTAATTCACATGAAAACATGCAGCTGCCTTTTGAAGTTTAGGCTGCAGAACATGTTCACTCCTTCTGAGCCGCTATAAAGGGATGGGAGTCGCTCAAAATAGGCCGCAAATCACAACGGCTTGTCAGGGAACCAATATATTTGTTTGATGTATTACTTCCCTTCACGCGGACCTTGTTGCACATCTACAATTAAACCTCCAGCAGAGTCTATTATTATGTTTTAGCTGCAACAAGCACCTCTATATTCTGCACAGATTCTGCAATCATATAGAATATATAGGCAACAAGCCAAGATTTTGGTTTGTTTGTGACCCTAGTATAGGCCAATCACGTTCGAGCAGGCCTAGGTCAAATGCAGGTAAACGGACTGCGTGGAGAACTGTGAACCGTGATCTGGTCACGGAAAAGGAAGCGTTAGCCGGGATATCCGCTAACTACATATAGCATCCGGCCCCCAGAGGCTCATCCTCCAGATCGATATCTGATGGGTTCGGAGATTGCTCTCAAGCTCACTCTGTCGGTCGGTAAGTTGGTTGATCCACAGATATCTCCCTGCCCTTTGGTGGCCACACTTTTCCCCTCTGGAGGCAGACATTCATGTTTGGAGGTCAAGTGTGTGGTTGTGAAGTTGTGTGTTTTTGTGTTCATGCCAACTGACAAAAAGGGTCTGTGGCAGAGAGAGGGAGGGGCCTTCAAGGTGGCCGAAAGGTTGCATAAAGTTGCTTTTTCATTCTTCCATTCGACAAATTGCCCCACCCATTACAATTCAGCCCTTTACCTCTGTTTCGTAGACTCTTGTAGGAGGCATCATTGTAAAGTTCCTCTTTAATTGGTGTGGTTTAGCCCTGCCCCCATACTTAAACACACCCCTTTTCATTACTCTTCAACCCCCTCTCTTGGGAGGCATCATTGGTCTCAGCAGAGAGTGTTTTATTGTTTTATTTAGCCATGAAGGTTAAGTGTCTGCAGCAATTGTGGACCTTGTAAGATGTGCGCGCTGATCTTTTGTTGGTAGAATGCCTCCTTCCGCCCAAGAGGACAAAAGAGGATATTTTTCAAAATTGCCTGCATTTTCCTTCAGATTGGAATCCCTCGCAGGCAAATCGATTTGGCTTTTCAAAAACATCAATGTACCCAGCGTTTACCTGTGCCATGCCCTATCCGCCGTCTGGCAGGTGGTATTTGGTCAACGTGCTTAGGGATCTAGATCACTGGGTAAAGCAGCACGGCGCCGCGTAGCCTGCAGACTGGAGCCGTGCTGCTCCCGTCCAGCACAACAAACCACCCACCTGCGTTTTCAGATCGCCGTGTCGCTGCCTCTCTCATGTGCGCCTGTAATTACAACACATCCCCCAGTGTCTGCGTGCTGGGAGGAGGAGAAGCGTGATGGGTGCTGCCTCTCGAACACTGCCAGGGCCCGCTCAATGACTACTAATGAGGACAGGCACCGGCTCCTCCTTGAGGACTAAATGGCCAATGAGAGGCCACTCTGCTGTAGCGAGCGGAGCTAAATTCACATCCCTACGTTCTGACACAAAATCTGCCTTGTGTTCTGACCCACATGTAATTCGATACATGTGGTGGATTGGAACATCTCTGGGGTGTCCTCGGTCACGGTGTTTTTGTGCTAAATGGGATTATACAATTGAATGCTGTCAGATTAACGGGGGGGAGCATGTTGATTCATTTATATCCTCGCGCAGGGGACTTTCTGACTGGGAAAAAAAAAGAAGTAACATCTCGCATTTGGTTTCTGTATCGCCATCAGGTTTTCATTTCCTTACCTGCTGTACACTGGCTTTGTTACCAAAGTCCACCAGAAGAGAAGCTTCACTGACTGCACGCCCCCCCCCCTCCCCCCCCCCCCCCCCCCAATCACAGGGCTCACAGACAAACTGTAGTGACCCTGATGGAAGCACACATACTGGATGGAGGTGTACATGGAGCCCTCTCTCTCTCTGTCACTTGGTCTTCCCTGTTGTCACGTGACACACTGACTGAATATTAAAGTTTCATGAAAAGAATGCATTTTCCGGGAGTGCAGCTGTGGAATCCAGCAAAAATGCGATGCACGGAGATGGATTTTCTTTTTTGTACGGCTTCCATACAATAGTTATGAGCCTCCGAGCAAACAACGAGGGAAGTGTGTATTTTACCCAGAAGGAAAATAAAACCATTACCGTTAAAAAAAAAGGATATTATTCTATGGTTACCCCACGTTGTTCAGAAGCCCCTTTTTCAAATATTTCTGACGGAAAGCTGCCACCAGTCGGTCTGCTCTAGTCATCTCCCTAAACACTGAAAGCCGATATCGGCGCTTGAAAGTGTGGTCGCCCACCGCCTTTCAACTGCCAGAAGTCGGATAATGAATTGATCTATGAAAGATGCGCCGTTGCCCGCCGATATTATGGGGTGATGAATTGATTTGTGAGAGGTGCCCTCGGAGGGTTTGTAGAATATCCCCTTTCATAGCTGGATTACGGAGCCACAGAGACAGCGTAAAGCATCCGAGATGAAAGAGACTATTTGTACTGTGATATTAAGGACGCAACCAGTGCTTTGTTCCAACATCCCCATCAACTAAACGTGTAATTACGCGTGTAACAATTAAATCCTTGGCAGGGATCCCGGCGAATAATTACGCTGTCATGAAATCTGTCAAAATATTGACAGCAGAGAGGGTGTGCTGACATGCAATTTCTGAGGTCTATTTTGCGTCCGCGATAGTCTCACAAGTGAGATTTAGTTCGGGTGAAGGAACCACGCCAGAGGCGGCCTTGAAAAGAGAGATGCTGCCTCACCTCAAGAGCCTTGAGGAGACACACACAAGGTCCCGCCTGTCCTCCTCCTCCTCCTCCTCCCTCCCCAGAAAGAAAAGCCTACTCTTCAGTGGACCACAATGAGAACCACGTCCACGGGTGGAACCGCACACTCCCTTAACAATGCCCATGTGTGCGCTTCACAGTAATCTGATCATCTAACCCCCGCGCCCATTGTGAGTTCAAGGGTCTCGTCATGCGGGGAGCGCGGCTCGTGTTAAAAGTGCAGCCGCGACTCAGACGCAGACAATCTTTTTGTTGTGCCTTTTTTTTTTTTTTTGTTACGACTGTGTTTGGGGAGAGGGAAAGAAAAACACGGCGTAAATCAAGCAGCTGTGGCCGGGGATTCTTCACGGAGAATAGTCAATACAGACCATCACACAGCGGTTAAATAGAAAATACAAAAAAGAAAGTGCAACTGTTACATATTCTGCACGCTCTTTCCACTTGGAAATAAGGACGTGAGAAATGATTCTTTCTTGACCGAGAAAGAGGAATTATCTGCGTTCTTAAAGCTTAAAGAGAAGCGAGAGACATTTGAAAAAATATCCCGTGAATGTAAATTCCCACCATCTACAATTCACACTTTTAGAATCAATTCCAGAGCATAATTCTAACTCACTATTCAGGAACATCACCTGCAAAGCCTTCTCACTCAGAGGCTGACACAGCTAATTATACCCAACATGCACGACAGGCCCCCACAGTCACGTGATTGAAAAGCATTTTTTTTTTTTTTTTGCGGGGGTCACAGTATGGATGATTTGGAAGCACACTAGTGCCTCTTTTAATGTCAGTCTCTCTGCGAGGTTGTGCCTCGGTTCCTGCAGTGGCACCCGGAGCAATTAGATTAAGGAGGAAAAGCATCGGTGATTCTTCCGCTAAACGTGGATGCAGATAAAAGAGAGTGAGGAGGATCAAGTGCAAAAGGTAGGTGCTGGGCGGGCGTGATTGGATAGACATGATTGCATGGAAAAGAGGAGGGGAGGAGGCAGGAAATGAGTCTCCCACCCCCCCCCCCACCCCCTAAACCCACTGTCAGAATCCCAATTATGGCAATCTCTTCGTCTGGAGAGGGTTTATGGGTGGAAATCAGCGTAGCACAGACAAATCCACGGCACCGCCTTTATTTCCCTGGGTGCCGCCGCCTTTAATGGCAGCTCTAATTGGCTAACGGCGCACGTAGGGGGGAACAGCCACGCCGATGCCTGGACGACTGTCCTCTGTGCCCGGAACAAGACGCAAAGCAAAACAAACACACACACACACACACACACCCTTAAGGCTTTTTTTTTTTTTTACTGCATTGTGCATTGTGCAAACAAAGATGAAGGAAGGTTCATATTGGGCTGCAGCAACAGACCGAGAGGGGGAGAAATTGAGAAAGAGAAAGAGAGAGGGAGGGAGAGTAAAAAGTCAACAGTCTGCCTGCCTACACACACAATAGGCTTTCACACAATATTATGTTAAAGTAAAAGCCACACTTATTCTCTTAGATTGATGGCTGCTGTTAGGAGCCGTTTCGTTAAGCACAAGGAATACAAATTAGCGTCTGAGCAGATGTTCATCGCTGCAACATTTGTCTGTTAAATGGCATCATAGACAACATGACTTCATTTCCGCACCATAGGCAATATCACTTAATTTCCATTACCGATCTTTTCACTTAGAGCCAATCAAAAGGCTCTGTGATGTGCGGTTGGCGGAGGCGGCGTCTTTCGGGCCGTGCACAGCGTAGGCTGTTGTATCAGCGGGAGGCCAACAGGCGAGCTCTAAGACGTGCCATTCTGTCCGCAGAGGCCCCCAGGGGACATCCAGGAGCTTTTATTCCCTCTTCCCCACTGTGATAGGATTTCAGTATGGCCAGGTGCTTTTCTTTTCTCTCTTTCTGTCCACCAGTCGTCTTTTTCTCTGTCTGTTCTGCACTCTGCACACATCTATGCAGCAGGAAAGAGGAAATAAAGAGTTTTTTTGGGGGGGGGGGTGGGCTTTTAATGAGATGAAGGGAAAAGTCTAATGAAGAAAAAAAACATACAATACAGCCCTTCTAATATACATTACGGTGTAGCGACTGCAGGGATCCGGTTGCAGCACATGGGCACCAACGCGCCACTACGTGCCTCACAAAGCACCCACCCGCGTCCACTTCATCATCCTCCTTTTCACAGCACATTCATCATATGCGGACGTGATAACGTGACCTCCGATCCCCGCGAATCTCCCCGAACTCAAAGATCACGGCCCCGCCCCCCCCCCCCCCCTTAAGCCTGTAAACGTTTTCCACATGTTTTGGCTCATGCCTGCCTCTGCTCCATAGCCCTCTGTCACATTCCTCACTATCCCACACCATCGTTTGAATCTCAAATTCAGGACCGTACGACCTCTTATAATCCCATAACTTCTACCCCCCGCCGCGCGCTATTGGTTGTCTGCTGCATAGGGCTTCCTGCAGCTCTGGTTCTTGCTCGCAACACCTATCCCTGTCTCGCCCTGAGCCCCGAGATACCGGAGAGCCTGATGACCACTGACAGTATTCTGGTGTTGCTCCACCAGACCGAAGTTGGGTGACAACCCTGAGACCTCATGGTTTTTGCTCGGGATGAATTCGCCTTGGACAGACTGTCCCGACTCCGAGGAAATAAGAGCTGTGCAGCGCATTGTATTGAGATCCTTCCATATGTGTGCCTCTTTTTTTTCTTCTCCCCATCAGGGACAAGGCCGGGGCTTTGTCAAAACATCCCCATGTGCTCTCTCTCTCTCTCGGATGTCCTCGACTCGTGTCCTGTTAGCGCTCTCTGGGCCGAGGGAGGCTGATGGATCAAGCATCTGTCTGGATAAAAGATGAGAAACAAGCACGCTCGCTGTTAAAGACAGCGATCCCTCTCGAGTATCGGTGACCTTGTTTTCCAGCGGTGCATTAGAACTCGGTCAACATCAGGAGGAAAATCGCGGCGTCTTGTGTTGCCTGCCGCTGACCTACATTCGAGCTATTCTAAAAGCGAGCGCGGGTATGGAAGCTTATCCGTTCCCGACATCGGCGGGGGGGGATGTGGATCCGCGTGTGCTCCGCGGGCCGTCTCGACCCCCCACGAGAGATGAGCACAGTTGTTCGCACACAGTTAACCCCTCGGCCACTCGGCGAGGAGCAGAAAGGATCGAGTCTATATTCAGCTTCACGCCGGACGGTCATTCAATCTCGTACGACATCGTGGACACTCGGCACGTAGAGGTGCTCACATGTGCTCAACCTGAATATGTGCCCCGAGAAATTACAAAAACATCTGTTGGTTATATAACGCGCCAGCCATTCATTGTGCTGCTGCTCAGTTCATTCGGATTATTCGACAGTTGGGTGCTTTGAGAAGGACTTTGACAACAGCAATTTATGTAACTGTATGACTGCAGTCTGCGGTCGGGCCTTCACTTTGACCCAGTGCAGTTGAGCAGAGAACAGGCATTTCATCCCGTACGGAGAACACTCCAGAAGTATAATGGGTTCTAAAATAAGTAACATCACCCAACAGCAAAGATCTCTCGCCTGTTAAACTTCAGGTGATTAAAGATTAAAACGGCTGCACACGGGTGAGGCCGCGAGACGGCAGGCTGGAGATGGATGAGAATGGAAAGGCAACCGGGGGAGGGGGGAAATATTAACATAGACACACAAAGAGCTTGGTTTTCTCATCTTCTCCCTTCTCTTATCAGTATGATACGCCTCACTGCCCATCAGAAATACTGCACTAATAACACCACGAGCGATCATCTCCTTTGAGCAGCCTAAAAAGAAGACATCACAGAATATGAACGCTGTGAACTTCCTCACACCCGGTATGCTGTGATTCCGACGTTTCGACTTCAACTGGAGGGATTACTTAGAAGATTTCCTCATACGGCGTCTTTCAAAACACGTTTAATGATTTTGGGGAAGAAAAAAAAGTGTGATTGTCAATCTAAAAATACTTTTTCCTCAGTTCTTGTAAATAAGAACCGTTTGTTCACATTTGGATTGTGTTCTTTAAGAAAGTCGCTCTTTTCCTCCTTTAAACATCGGAAAATGGCATACAATATATATATGTATATATATATATATATATACACACACACAGATATACATAGATTATCTGCTGGATAGTGCAAGGTCCACTCTGCTCAGTGCCATGAGTCAGCATGACACTGTAAATCTCTCAGTAGTCAATGCATCTCTCTGGCAGTGTCATTAAGATAAATTCCTGTGCATTTAATTACTTGGCAATCGCAGTGATTTAGATTCAGAAAGTGCACCCCGCCGCTCTCAGAGGAAAACAGAGCGGCGGAGTTCAATTAACGGCTAATTTCTGAGACCAAATAAGAAAAACCAACAAACAGAAAAGTATCCTTGGATCCAAGGGCAACATCTCTGTTAATCTCGGGCCAATCCCTTTGAGGCGATCGTGTCCACACAAGCTTTATCTGCCCGCCGGGGGCCCCTGCCGTGTTTGAGCAAAACCAACAACCGAATCAAGCAGTTTATATTGAGATTTATTTTACTTTGGGGTTTAATTCCGAATTGTTTAGAAATCCACGAGCTAATGTCAACTCCGAAGTTGGACTGGCGTAGCCAAGTTTTCTGTCATCGTGCTCCCCAGGAGGTTTCCCAGTGCTGTTTGAGTTTGAAATTGAACACATGCCTCTAAAGCCCCCGTCAATGTAAAGTTAAGCTCTCCCCTGTCAAGGGCCACCGCTGCAGGATTGTACTTTGTTTTCTTTGCCAGGTCTACTACCTGTGAGTTCCTGACTTCTGAGGGAATCCATCTGAATAAGCTTTTCATTCTATTGACATATTGCTTATGTCATTCAGTGTACTGAGTGTCAAGCCCCGGGGGGCATATGTTGAAAGAGTAACACCTGCTGCACATCGACTTCATACCACAAACGAGTTTGAATATGCAACGTCTAGATCTCAGTTTGGATTATCGTCATGTTGAAACCCAAAGAGATCGCAGTTCAACCCTGTAAATGGAGTGAATGTAAAAAAAAGAAAAAACGGAATTTCAGGCCAATCCATCCATTAGTCGATGAAAGATTTCACTCAAAACCACATGCCAACCTGCAGGCGGCTACAGAGGAAAAGTCACCAACATAATTAGGAGTCATCATCTGGGAACCATGCATATCTGTACCAAATAGTTCGGTCTGGCCCCCTGGTGGTGGAGCGAGCTAGTGTTAGTTGAAAAAATAGTTGAAATTGGAAAAGACAATACGTCTTTGGTTGGAAAAAAAACACTTCTCTGAGTTCTCCATATGCTTTTTTTTTCTCCAGGAAAGGTGTTTGTTGTTTTTGTTGTCAGTAGCAGTATTCAGTATTCTCCCTCCCTCCGGTTGCGTATCACGGCCGGTTTAGACAGTAGCCGTGCAGGATGAGCGTACTTGATGCCGGGCAGGAAAACACTCTTGGCTCCAGTGGCCTGGTTTAATTGTTGAAGCCTGGTTGAGGGGGATGGTGTTCAATTTGCTGCAGGGGACAGCTCGCCTCTGTAAATGGACTACTTACAGAATTTTCTGGATGTTAAAACTTTTCTACTTCCCCTTGGGCAGCTGCTAAGCAAATAAATTACTCACTATAATGAGCTGTTCCACTCTCCTGTGGAATTCCCGAGCTTTCAGCTGAAAGGTACTGTTCGACACGCTTTTTGTCATTCTCATAGAGAACCGGGTTCATCTAAAGGATAGAGGGGCTTTTTTTTTTACCCACGCTTTGGGAGATGAAAGGCGTAGCACAATGCGCCGGGCTAATCCTTATCTAGTCAGTGAGAATATACATACCAGTGCATTATACTCTGTACCAGTGGTTTATGGGTGAGAATGATCTCCCCACGTTACTCCTCTCCCCCTCTGTTCTTCTCATCCACCTCGACGTCTTTGCGTCGCAATTAGAGATATTTTCCCACAGTTTATACTGTAAAGCCTTTTGGGGATTCTCCAGTTTATACTGAATTTAAATGAAGGAGGAGGAGGAGGAGGAGGAGGAGGTGGAGGAGGAGGAGGTGGTGAGACTGTAAACAACAAGCTAACGAGAAAGCTGCTCTATTGTGGAAAAAATAACAATTGCTTCCTGTGCACCGCACAGCATGAGTTAAAGTACAGTGCTGGGATATCATAATGTTGTTATGTCCCCCATCATGTTTGAAAATTAAACAGTAATTACGGCGTAATTACTTTTCAATTGGCCAAAGTATATTCGTTCAATTCCGTTTCATTTCAGACGCCATTAAATGTGCTATGTGAATCGTGAAACAAGGCAGTTTCTTTCTTGCAAAAATTGAATTATTTCCAGGAGAAGACTTAGCTGATAACCTTATTTACCTAATGAATAGATCAATATCTTTATTCTTGTTTAATTGAACACAATTGTATACGCGAGTCCAGTATATATAAACTATAGTTCATCATCCCCTTCAATTCATGGGATTTAAGGATTGATACCGTGGGTTTGGATTTGATTTCCTGTTCCCTGAAAACATGGACTTGCTGCACAGCATCACCATGCCTGAAACGTATAGAACCCAAAGAGAGTTTCAGTCAACAGACTGAACATCGAAATCACGTACCCAACTCCTGCGGACCGGACATCAACCACCCGCCAAGTGTTTACTACAAAGCCCGGATTGGCCTCGCAGCGAGCTGATGCCTGGGAAAAGGCTCGCTGCGTGCTGGGACCAGTGTTCTGGGTTATTGTGGTCATCTCAAGGCTGTGTGGTCTCCACAGAGTTATTCTGGCGGTTTAGGTGGGGGAGAGATCAGCGCGTTTTCATGTGCGGGGTGTGACTCAGTATGGCATCGTCTCTCGACGCACACCAGGCCCCCCTCCACCACCACCCAGCGCAGGCATCGCTTTCTCTGTGAAGTAACAGGCTTAAAGAGCCGTCTGGAATGCATTAGTCACAGTTATTAATGAGGTTGTTTTGATTCTGCTCTCCCCCTTGTCTTCACTTTTTTTGTTTTTTTTTCCAGCCGTGCAAAGTCTCAACGATGTTGAGGGTTTTTTGGATGAAACTAAAAGACAGACCTCGTAAGCTCACAGGAAGACAGATAGTGAAGACTTAAGAGGAAGAGATCATGGTGCAGTGTGGACTTATACTGTGTCTCTCTTGACCACACTACATGATGCTCACATGAGTGGATTCCTCTCCTCTTTCAGTACGATATGAATGGGCTCATTTTGGAGGCAGGTGGCACTTCATCATATGGATTGTTAAAAACTGCCCAGAACATCGTTGGTACCCGTCTACTGAGCATCAGGGATATTGGTGACAAGAGGTGCCTAAATGGTATTAACACACAATACCCAGCTCAATGACAATAAATTAACCTTTCAGTGCAGAAGTGCAGCTTTTTTTTTTTTTTTTTGTCGATTTTCGAAAGCAGCGCCAGGAGTTACCTTTCACAAGACAATACTGGGGAAATTATATGAAAATTTAGCAGCAAAAAAAAAGAAATCAAATATCCAATTCAATTGTTTAGTTTAAAAAAAAATCTTAAATAACTTTTCACACCACAGTCAAAGTGGTGATTGGTCCAGGGAGTGTTTTGAGACGTATTCTCTCCTGCATCAATACAATTAACCATCTTGAATCACTTAGAATAACAATGGCCCCCCGACAACTGACATTTCGGATTACTTTGCCTCAGTGTAGCACCTTGAAAAGGTAATGTTATGACATCGACACTGAGCAGAATGTGACATTTTCAGCCACCTCGAGACACAAACCTTCACCAGAGAAGCCATTTTGGAGCCGTCTGCTTCTAAAATAAGCCGGCCCGACTCGGGCGCCGAGCTGATTCGTCGATGTCTCTCGTTCCTTGTTCAGCCTTGATAACTCCTCCTTGCGACCTTCTTACTAAATATAGCAATTCATGTATTGATTTGGGGACGCGGTGCATTCACAGCATGCCTCCACCATAATGACCTATTTCAACAGATTGCTTGTAGTTAAGTACTTTTTTTTTTTGTGCCTCTCTTTGTCTCGAGGCTGCAGAAGGAGGAGCGGCACAGCCACATGTTCTGAGCCAAGCTAGACACAACATATCTTGGCTCAACTTGTGCTGCATATAGGCCTCTTGGCAACATTAATGCTTCTATGCAAGAACTCCGTACATATTAAAGCATCCATTTTCTTTGTGGCTCTAAATGTTTGCGTGTCAGGAGATCTCAATGAGAATCAGCTGAGCTTGCAAGTGCCGCGATTAAGTACGGATTATTCACAGTGTTGTACCTCACTGCTATTAAAGTGTCGCAATGAGGAAAATGGCCAATGGAGGCTTGGCAAAAGATAGCTTGAATTCCATCTGTGTGCTTACCTTGCCAGCGGGCAGGCTTCCCATTATGGAATGACTGTTGTGTGATGAAATTGTAGCTTTGATGGACTTCGTTATCTGTCAGTATAGTGTTGCAAGAGGCATAGGCATCAACAGGATCACTGTTGTGCTATTCGAGAGAGCTGGGATACCGCCGTGGTTGATGAAAACAGTCGAGTAACGTGCCTAAACACCTCAAGATTTATCTTTTTGCCCTTTAAAAAAATAAAAAATACAGCTGGCGTGTCAAAGGCGTACTGCAAGCTGTCTGGCCTCATCAGTCAACACTAGAGTATGCGGAAGGAAACTACATATCAGCGACAGCGTATCCTAGAATTCAATGGAACAATCTTTCATTTAAAACTCATTTATCTCTTTTATTACGCTCATTTAAGGATTTTGACCTCAATGGAAGTAATTTATCCAGAAGAACTTTCGACAGCGGCATTGTGACTCCGCTGGGAGATTCTTATCGGCCACATCACAAAACCCGCTGAGAACACAAGTCCTTCCTCCCCCTCTACCCATTCACCGACCTTCCAGGCACGGCCACAATCGGGGTCTTTGTGGGCTCGGCTTGTCCGTCATCTCCCCGGTTCTGTTGATACGGGCCTCGTGCTGAGAGCGTGCTCTCCTCATACACTGCACCAAGCGCTGGCTAATTGGGCATGTCAAGCCAGAACCTGTTAGTGTGCTGATAAGAAGGTATTTGACCTCTTCGGAGGCCACTGGCGGCTCCCTACGGAACAAATTCTTGATAGGTCCTTTATCAGCCAGAGGGCAGATTGTTAAAAAACATCTCTGTCTGTACTTGTTTCTTTTATTGCCGCTAATAAAATGTCTAGGGTCTGTTGGTACTGGAACAGTGAATTTGGACATGTTAATATTCAGACGCGGTGAATGTTCGAGGGCGTGGTGGGGCAGATTCTTGTCATGCGAGTTGGATCGGACCTCTGATACACTCATCACGGGTTGTTGTTGCAGTCTGAGGAAAGAGCCCATACAAATCACCACGCAGGACTGCAAGTAAGACTCTCCTTATTCTTTGATCGATTGCTTATGTCTCTGGTTAAGGGGGTTGGCAGAGGTCCACAAATCGAAGGTCTTGGATGGATGCCCTTCCCATTTCCTCATCAAACTTCCAGGCAGCGAAGCGAGACTAACCGTGCCTTTCCCCTCCTCTTTTATCCTCATCTGCGCCAGAAGTAGTTTTTTGCACATCATTTACCCCCATTTGTTCTGATGTGTTTGCAGCAGGAGATGATCGGGGTTTAGGAAACCCAAACCATTAAGACACACGTGTTACACAAATCCTCTCGAGTCCTGTCTGGCTTTTTCATGACAACCACACCTCATCTGGTATTGCGGCCAGGTTAAAACATGTGTAAAGTAATTTTTTTTGCACAAGGCATTTCTTCCACGTCTGCTTCGGATGGGGATTTTAGTCTGACATGACCCCTACTAGCCTCTCTGGGATAATCCTTCTGCCTCCAGGAACCTAAGACTAATCTGCCAGTCTCCTTTTTTTGCAAGCCCTCACTCATTCCAAGCTGCCTCAACTTCTATAAAACCTTCACAAACATTTGGCAACCATCATGGCCACAACCTCCCACCCCCCCTCCCCTGATTTGTGTGTGTTTACAGTACGGGTGAACGTATATGCGCATTGAATAGTTCCCATCTACCCTCCTCTGTTTTAAATTGCTGGGCACAAACAGATATAACTGTGATGACTCACATCACTTCCAGCGTATGAGTACATACAGTAGCTTTCCCCAGAAAGTACAGGCATCCATTCAACTATTATATTTTTACAATGACCTTTTCAGCACTTCAGCATTACCGTCAAAGATGATATGTGCCGGCCTGTATATGTCAGACATGCATGCCTTCAGGCTAGGTGGGCTGCATTCAGGTTATATGCGTACATGTGTGTGACACGTATGACTCGGGAATTTTAGTCATACGACTAATCCAGTCTAACTGAGAATGATTGACAGGTCGGCCTCACCAGAAACTCGCCCCACATGGATCTATGACCTCCCCCCCCCCCCCCCCCCCCCCCCCCCACACACACACACACACACATCCAGCAGCCGGCAAATTAAACGAAGAGCAGTTTCCTAACAAGCCAGCGGATGAAACAACGGGTTTAAATATACTGTGGTTAAAACCACCAAGCTATTAGCAAGGGTGTGACAAAACAAACATTCAAACTGTCAAGTAAGTGTACGACAAGAAGTTGTTTATCGAGGGTTTAACTGTAGGATGGGTGCAACGTCACGTTCAGGCTGAAGTTAATCTTTTGGCCTGGCAAGGAAAAAAGATAATCTGAAATTTACAGAAAAATAAACCGTGGCTTCGTCCCGCCCTTAAATCCCAGTTGGTGCAGTCAACACCTGGTAGAGGCAACACCCCCAAAGTGGAACTCATAGCAACTACGGATTAGAAATGAAGGCAAACCAGTTGAAGTGGAAATCATTTTGTCATTTGAAATAACATCATTGTGCGCCAACTTTAGTGCAAGGAGCAAAAACAAGCTCTCCGAGGTTCACCGGAAACTAAACAAACTAAACTAAACAAAAAAGCAAAAGTACACGGTTATGTTGAGGCAACAAAAGAGAGTTCAGTTTCCTACACAGACTAGACGATATATCTACAGATACCTCACATCCACATCAGTCCAATGACGCTCAAGCTGCGTTCCTTTCCACATTCAACATAAACGGAGCTCCTTGTGCAGTCGGTTAAGGCATCCATCTGTAAAAGGTCTAATTTAAAAAGGTCCAAAAAAAAAAAAAGGTACGGTTCATATTACGTAGCGAAAAGACACTCATTGGATTTCCACCTGTAGCTCATTCGCACTGACTTTTGCCATCAATCACCTCTACACCTAATCTATTGGAAATATTACCTATTTTAGACCCACCTTTAGGACAGATATTAACATCTGTCTGCCTCTCTAGTTTCATTATTCCGTGAAACAGAAACAGAATACAACATTTTTATTTGCACTTCCATAAAGCCTTTGAAAGTGTATCATGGCGATAAAGTGTCTTCAGCAGTAGAGAATAATGTGCGACTCATGACTCATGAGTCTGTACGTCTGAGTCGATGCCTGGAGCGCACGTTACGAGAAATGACTCTAACTGCACACAAAGCAATACTCCTACCGGGCAGCCATTTTGGCGCGAACCATCCTCATAAGAGGAAAAAGAGTTGGACTCAAGGAATATATTGGGCGAAACTCAGCAGCAGCGGAGTTGCCAAGGTAACAGAGGGCTTTGCCTATCTCCCCCATCCCACCCCACCCTCCTGCCCCAGCATTGGCCCTATCCCTCTCTGTGTGAGCTGGGTACTTAATTTCACTGACCCCCTGGGTCTGGGCTGAACAGCCTCCATTGATTAGGACAAATGGAAGGGAGAGCAGCCAGCCAAGCCCCTCCTTTATCAGGGTTAAGGATGTAGTCATAGAGGAGGCGGAGACGGCGAGCGGGCAGATGAATAGCTCAGGGATGCCTTGTTTTAGATGAATCAATGACATATTTAAAGGCTAATTAGTCGATCTATTCACTCACTTTAAATTTGCCGGGGCCACCACCTCACTCTGCGGCCATGATTGGGCTATTTAATGTATTCCACCTCTAAATAGCAGCCATTACAGCCTTCAAATGAATCTCCTCCCAACAATGGCAGCCTTTTGAGGCGCAGGTGTAACAGTGAAGGGAAGTGGTTGTGGTTGTGGGTGTGTGTGCGTTTGTGTATGCCAAAGTGTGCGTTTTAATCCCTTCAGGTTGCATCTTTGAGTCGAGATATCGGGTGAAATCCTGTTCCGTGTGGTTTAAGTCTTCCAAGGCTTGTCTTGGTTTGAATGAGCTTATTGTCCCGCTGACAAGGAAGCCTGATTCAGGTCACATGATCAGAGAGTTTACCACTGCCGTGAGTGGCACACTTTCACCGAGTTTCATTCAGAGCTCTTTGCCAGGGCTCACGCGATACAACAGTTAATAAAAACACAAAAGGCTTCATACGCCGCAAGGAGGAGATATTAATATGCAACTCCTGGCTCAAACTGGTCATTGAGAGCGAGGTTCCCTCTTTGTTTTGCTACGTAAATAATATGATTCCTAAGTTTGTGTGCGTACATTTCCCAGCATGCACGTGTGTGTTTCTCGGATGCGTGCGTGCGTGCGTGTGAAATTGCCTTATTACAGCTGTTGTTTTTTTGCCGTCCCGTAGATGGATAATAAAAATCCACTCAGACTCCCTGCTGCCTCATTAAACGCTTGCGGTCAGAAGAATTGATATAATCTTTAATAAACACACTCCAGGGGCGAGATGGCCCGGAGATATAAAAATCCACCCGATGAACACGATACTCGCGGTCGTGTTTCTGTTTTAGGTGCACGTGTGTGTTCTGTGTGTTTGTATATGTGCATTAGAGGGTTACACAGGGACAGTGACAGGATTCAGCACCAGCTGCTCCCCCCCCCCACCCCACCACACTTCCCTCCGACACCCCCTTTCCTGTGACACCCCTCTTGTCTCTACTGACTGGACAACACGCAGCCCCTTTATGCCACCTGTCTATCAGCTACACCGCACCTTAGGGAGCCTCTGTCGCAGAGTTTGGAGCTGCCGCTTGCTGCCTTTGTTTGGACTCTGGTAGGAACCCCCCCCCACCCACCCACCCCTTCTCCCTCACTCCCCCTCATTCTCTCACTCTGTCTTGCTCTCTTCTGCTCTCTGTGCTGTCCTTTACAAATACAGACACACAGAGAGACACACACATACAGACTTGTGATTGCCTCTGTCAGCTATTTCCTCCGTCTGCCTCCAGGCACACAAAGGACCCCCCCCCCCCCCCCCACACACACACACACACACACACACACACACACACACACCAACCACCTCCTACGCCGCCTCTACCACCAAACCCTCTCCCTGCTTGCGTCTCACCTGTATTGGGCCAGGAAGCCGGCTGCAAGGGCCGTTGTGTTGGGAGCAAAATGCCGGCTGCTGAACCAGATAGGGAAGATTGAAATCAGCGTGATGATATTTTACAAATGTTTTCCGGCAAGCTCCGAAACAGTAAAGGCAACTTTACCGGGTTGTTTTATTTCCCGGCCTGAGTCTTATCTCCGCCCAAGACACGCGTGTCATTCCCCTGTCCGTCTCCGGCGGGTCACTGAGGTTATTCACCCTCTCCTGTTCGCCCCGCTTCTCTCCTCCCTCTACCTTTACCCTCCACCTCTTCCCCGGCGAGCTTTCTCCAGCCATGCATTCCCACTGTCATCAGCAGTCTGAGGCACGCGATCAGGGCTGTGAGGTCCGGGTGCAGCCTGCGGAACGGAGCGGGGAAGCTGCCTCACATGGCAATCGCTCCTGTTGCCCTGGCAACTAGCTGTCCTTGAGAAGAAGAAAAAAAGGGCGCGTTCGGGGGGTTCGGGAAGGCCGAGGCGATGACGGGCCCAGTCGAAACTCATAAAGGAGTGGAGACGCATCGATCTGCGTGTCTAGGAGAGGACTTACAGTAAACGCGGTCCTAATAAATGCATGAATCAGAGGCTGAGAGAGATGATGTGAAATGTACGTGAGGGGGGAGAACTCATTATTGCCCCCTCTGTTCAATCCGGTCATAAGTGGGTGGGTGTTTCCAGGGCCGGCGTGCTATTCGGCGCATCCTGCCGTGCAGCAGGTGATGCGTTTCCGTGAGCGTGAGGGAGGGTGGAGGCCGCACAACATTCTTTTGTTCGCCTCGACAATGACAGCTTACCGCTCCGACATGTGAGTATCCTCATTTACCGACCTGTTTGGATCTCAAGACGGTGTACTCCACCTCAGGCATGGACGTACATGAAAAGACACTATTTCACCCACTTCCCACCATGGGAAACATTAGAGCCCTTCAAGCACAATAACTGACACTCGGTGTCACGTGACAGTGAGCGTTCAGAGCCGGTCTCGGCTTTCGGCTCGCTCGCGGTGTTAAATGAGGCCAAACTGCCTTTGTGGGAGTTCATACTGTTGCATTAAAGTTCTTCCGATCGGGGGACGTGACTGGGCTGGTGCTGGAAGGTTGAACAGAGGCGAAGGCTGTTTTTGTGTAAATAGATTTTAAAACAACATGCGATCCGATGTGGTTTAATCAAGCCGTGCTAAATTAGGGCTGCGAGGCAATTAATCCTTAATCGGTACACAAAGTTATTGAGCTGAATTAATTTGAATCAGGCAATTTTGTAACCACTGAACACCACGCATACATCTGCTAATTCCTTATGCAAGCAGCCACAGAATTCCAACTGAATAAATTACCCCCTTCTGAGGACAGAGGCTCATTTGGAGGCCAGATTTGGGAGGCCCGCCGCCATAATGTCAAATTCATTAGGTGACATATTTTGTATTTTTTTTTGCCCGGCTCTGGTAGCGATCTGTCGCCACAAATAACGGAACACAATGTAGCTAGTCCCGAAGGTCGACAAGGCCGCCACAAATGGAGATTAATGCCGACGCAGAGACCTGCCTCCTGCCACACCCCGGCCATCTGCAGCCCGGTGAGCGGAAAGAGGTCCGCGAGCCACCTGATTGGACCCCCCGACCCCCCGCACCCTCCGGAGAGCGAGCTGTCAAGTGATCGGCCTGCACGAAATGACCCTTTTCCGCTTTATTCCCCGACTCCCGCCCACCCGCCTTGTCCTTATTCCTGCCCTGTGCCTGTATGTGTTGGCTCAGATGCCTGTAATTTTACCATTCTGCGTTTTTGCTTCCCCCCCCCTCCCCCTCCCTCCGCTACTCTTGTGCTGAAGAAAAAGTGGGAAAAGAAGAAGAAGAAGAAAAAAAAGAGAGGGAACACAGTGAAAATTCCAGACGTTATTACTGTGCTGCATGCATGGCTCCAGTGATACTCTCCTTTCATCTCCGTTTCCTCCTCTATTGACAGATGGTAGTTATCAGACAGTATGGAAATACTGTGGTTAAGATAGTTTTCACCGTTTTTTTTTTTCTTCTTCCCCTTTTGGTATTTATGACCTGACGATCATCATGAGAGCGTTGTGGTCTTGAACAGAGGGCCTGCTCTGCCAGCGTTGTTTGAATCAGGAACGTAACGCTTGCCACATGGGAGGAATGACGCACATCTCCAGAGTGTTTCTGGTGCGTGCTCAGACGCACAACAACACACCAAAGTGCTGATAGATGTCTGCGGGGATCAACTGATTAGTCGATCAACAAGACATTAACCGCCTTAATCGTCGAAGGCATTTATCAAGCAAACATGCCAAACGGACACCGGACACCTGCGGCTCCTTAAAATGTGAAGATTTTGCAGCTTTTACATTTTCTTTCTGCCGGTTTTGGACCGTTGGACAAGCAGTTTGAAGACATGTTCATCTTTGGGAAACTGTGTAATCGGCATTTCAAACTCAATCAAAGAACAATTTTCAGATTTAATGAGGATTGGAAATATGGTTGCATACATATATTTCTACTGTGAACAATATTTAGCAAAAGCCTCAATTTCAATCTCAATTCTTCCCTTGTTATTTATGGCCAACGTTAATGAGATAATAGGAATAAGGTCAGTTAGTGGGAAACTAATTTACACCAGTTGTTACATGACTATACTTCACTTGCAGAGTATTTTTAGCTGCTACTGACATTCTGAACAGCGCTCTACACTTTTTGTCCTTGTAAATACCAAAGCTTGGGATGGCGAGGCTTGTATATTTGCCACGTATATGAGGTTAAGCCCCTGCCGTATGAGCTGAAATTGTCCTCTGGCCGGCGGCCAGATGGGGGCTTATGAGCAGCGTTCTTCTTTACGGTGCTTATTTATGTGTCGATGTAC